>NC_140168.1:164032631-164220131 GCF_963971535.1 Notolepis coatsorum
TTCTCATCCAACTCGTGCATGAATGTGTCCAACATGAGATTTCTTTGTGTGGTCGTACAATCGCAGAGTATAGCCCCTGTGACCCATGCAACTCCTATAAACAAGTATTGTGATGGGTTGATCTAAAATCTCTCTGTCTCTGTCTGTCTGTCTGTCTGTCTGTCTGTCTCTCTCTCTCTCTCCCTCTGTCTGTCTGTCTGTCTGTCTGTCTGTCTGTCTGTCTGTCTGTCTGTCTGTCTGTCTGTCTGTCTGTCTGTCTGTCTGTCTGTCTGTCTGTCTGTCTGTCTGTCTGTCTGTCTGTCTGTCTGTCTGTCTGTCTGTCTGTCTGTCTGTCTGTCTGTCTGTCTGTCTGTCTGTCTGTCTGTCTGTCTGTCTGTCTGTCTGTCTGTCTGTCTGTTTGTCTGTCTGTGAGTGTCTCTCTGTCTCTCTCTCTCAAGACAGGTAGGGGATTAAAAAAACATTTTCAGAGATCATGTGCTCATGTTAAGCGGTTTGTTTGTTTATTTATTTATATATACATTTTCTTACAGCAGCATTGTTCAAATGCATTCAGGAGAAATGACTGAACTCAAGGGGTCAGCATTGCTGCAAATATATCCTGTGGAAACAAGTCACATGAAAGCACATATTTACCACAGGAACCCTCACATGAGTAACGACTCTAGGATGCACAACGTGTAGACAAAGCCAGGTACAAAGCTCTAAGAAATATCAAAACCAGACCCCTTCATTTGTCCTGCACTGAGGCCCAAAATAAAAATAATGTTTCCCTTTTTATAACATATCCGGGGACGTCTTGTAAATTCACCTGTCAGCTCAAAGACGCCGCAACCGAAAGAAAAAAAGAGAGATTCAATTAAACTAATCTGGCTTTGACTTTCTGGAATACAATGCAAAAAAGGAAGTGGAGAGAGGTTTACGAGGAAGTCATTAAACGCGTGGGACATTCTCTTCTCTCTTGTCTTCCCCCTCTGTTCTCTTTTCCCCTCCACAGGTGCAATATAACAGAGAGGAAAGTCCTTTTCCCATGGAGATCAACAACAATAATAATAATAATAATAATAATAATAATAATAATAATAATAATAATAATAATAATAATAATAATAATAATAATAATAATAATAATAATAATAATAATAATAATAATAATAATAATAATAATAATAATAAAACATTTGTTTTATATAGCGCCTTACATAAGGTATCTCAAAGCACTTTACAGACATTGCATTACAGTACATGGACAAACACAGTACATGGACAAACACAGTACATGGACATTGGACAATGACAACATGGTGTGGATACTACAGAGAAAGGGAGACAGCTTAGAGACAAGACAGATACAAAAATAAATAATAATAGTAATTAAAAAATATATAATAATACTAATATATAGGTGTGTACAGATGTGAAGACAATGTAAGTTATGCAGGGGTATGAGGGTCAGGAGTGAGGGTATGCAAGGTTGAACAGGTGGGTTTTGAGGTGGGACTTAAATGTTTCTACGGATGGGGCTTTCTTTGATGGGAGTTGATTCCAGAGTCAGGGAGCAGAGGAGGAGCATGGTTTGTTAGAGGACAAGTCACCAGTATGGCCATATGGACCCTTTAACCCTCGGGTTCCCAGCTTTCAAATGTAGACCACTTATATGTGACACATATTGTTGACCTGCTATCCCCACCTAAAGATACCCTGTTCCCCTCTAAAAACAATCAAACATGGGTCTACGTGGGTCTCTGAGGGTTGAAGGAACACACCAACATTTTCTGAAATTAGCTTATCGTCTTCTCCATAGAGAGACAAGAAGATAGATACCAGTTTCCTCTCTCTGCGTTCAGTAGAAAGCTATCTGGCTGCATGTTAGCCTAGCTTAGGACAATGAATGGAAGCGGACAGTGCCTGTTAGCCTTAGGGAGAGGTGTTAGTTGGACAATGCCTAGGCTAACCGGCATTGTCCGCTTCCATTCATTGTGCTAAGCTAGGCTAACATGTACACTTAAACCTTCACTGTGTCATATTGGCAGTAAAAGTGACTTGTTGAACGATTGAAAATCATTTTACCTTTTATGTTCATGAATCAGAAACAAACATACGCCTATATGTCATTACATGGTAAATATGTGTAGCATCCTGAATATTCTGCTAAGTATTCAGAAGTGCTGACTAACTGTTACTTTCCCTGTGTGTGTATAAAGTGTGATAAACAGTGTTCCTTTTGATATCTCGCCCGGTCTAATAACGAGGTGAGGTGCTACTCTTCTCCGGCTTCATTATGGATCACTAACATAACATTGAAGCATCTTTCTCCCGTGCTGAAGTGGTCCTATAGTGGGATCAGTTGCGGTTGCCAGCAGGGGGCAGTGGTGGCAGGTGGAGCGGAGGAGAGAGGGAAGCAACGAGGAAGAGAGGATTACCTGGGAGCCAGAGCACCAGGAAGCTCTCTTCGGCAGTGAACTCGACCATGAACAGTCGCAACGGGCGTGTGCTCCGGAAGAGCCCCGTTGAAGGAGTGATGTTGAAGAGCCCCGTTGGAGAGCGGCGGGTGATAAGAAGTACTTGCTAGTTGACGTGTTATCCTAGAAGTACCAGCGATAGTGTGTGAGTAAGCGATACAGAACGAAGGACTAACGTCCATAGTTAACGGGTTATAGTAGTAAGTGTGCGGTGTATTAGCATGCTGCTAACGGCTCCATCTGACTCCGGTAGACTACCGGGCGCGCGGCGCTGAAGACCGGTGGTACAGTCAGCCACGTTGCGTTAGTAGTACAACCGATAGCAGGAGGGTGCACTCAGACCCGCAGTTTAGCTGTGTTTAGGATAGCCAAACAGTATTAGCTCGCGCGCCAGCATCAAACAACAGCTGCAGTGGACGTCTCCCCGACGCCGCAGAGGACGCCTCTTCCCACCAGCAGAGGTCGCCACCACAGCACGCTCCTCCAGTTCACCACTGCCCATGCCGTTCACCCCAGCCCGCTGGCTGTGCTTGCGGGATCGCCCGACGCCATCTTGTCACCTGGACGAGAGGTGATAGGAGTGGGTCCGCCATCTTGGCTAAGTACGAACGGTACCTCGTGTGCCCACAGCAATGTCCATTCAAGCGAACGCTAACGACCAGTGTCTAAGGGGTACCCCAAACAATATAAGCCGGCTTTAGTGTAGGTTTTATTTGGTAACGTGGGCCCACATTTACTTGGTTTCTTTTGTATTTTTGTATTATTATTATTATTATTGTTATTTGAATTCCCAATGAATCATCTACTTTGTGCCTGGGTCTCCCCTAATCTAAGCGGGGTTATTATTAATGTATTGAGCACGCGGTGCCTATGATGGGAATAGTGTTCCCCTACATTACCAGTGAGAGCACCCGGTGCCGTTTATGAATACGTGCAATCTGAATAATCTGAAGTACAACTTGTAACTGATAAACTGACCAGGCTTCATATAAAGTAGACAGAATTGGGAGCACTGTGTGTGTGTCTGTTTCTTCCATATATGCTAACCTAACCCCTGGGTAAATACTTGTGACTGGTATAACTATTTAACCCTTCCACCCCATTCACAGCACATTAATTAAAGGGTCTATACAGGTGGTCAAGGAAGGGTACTGCTTAAAGGGAAGCCCAATAACACTATTGAACTGACAGTCACCGGGTGTGGGAGGGCTGTCGGAGGTACTGGGGGAAGTGAGAGTGTGTGGGGAGCTACTGCTGACCGCCTTGGAAGGCGAGGGAGACCAGAGTACCATCCCCCAGGTTAGTAAATCCTGGGCCCCATCCACTCCTGCTGCACGCCCTCCAGAACGACGTTCCGGGCCAAAGACAGGGGTACATATAGATCCAATTATATAGTATCCTGCTACCAGGTGGCTGTGTACTACTACTCCCATAAGCAGGGATAATCCACCCTTCTACATATGTATTGGAAACTAAATCGTATGCCTGGCTTTGCACTTGTAATTAACACAGGAACACAGTAGGCCCATCTTAAAAGAGAGAATTTGCAACATCTGAATTCAAATGTATTTTTACAAATGCAAAATGTATACAACTACATCGGTCAATTGTTTTCTTACAATCACCATTCAACTGCACACAAAATAAAATATATTTTGTAGCAACAGAGTTGCTGTGGGGGCAGTGGTTAATTTATGAAAATAAATGCTTAAATGAAAAGACAAAAATATTATTATTTGTTTCAAGTACTTTTTTACAATTCTGGTGAGTGGGAACGTGTTCCAGAGGCTAAAGTATCACCAGTAAGTAGGAAAGCATACCAATTGATTGGTTCATTGATTTAGGACAGTTATTTTACGATCCTGATTTGATTTGAAAATTATTTCATTAAGAAGCAATTTCCTGGCCTGTGTTAGTCTGTAATTTGGTTGGGGGCACAACAGAGTTGATTAAACTCGCTCCCCTTTGGCTAAGCAAATGCACCCTTTCGGTTTAACTCGATTGGTAGTGCACAGGACTCACAGTTTGGAACTGGGTCAGACAAGCTTTCAACCTAGGAGAGTAAACGAAGCTCCTTGCTAGTATTAACAGTTTGAGTGCCATGCCTCAGTATGTATTGACCCCGTTGCGTGCCACCGCTCTATTCAATGACGGAGCACTCGCATTTGTGAACGCATAAACTATGTGTTTAATATGACCGTCGCTTGTTAATGACTTGTTTGCAGTCAACATTGTCGAAACGGATTGTTTTTTAATCGGTTCATTTCCGTTCTATACCATTTTGAAAAACCCTCTTTTTTTTTTACTTTCAGATTTTTTTTTGATTCTGCAGGAATCGCGCTTTACTGTAATACACAAACACGTTGTCATTTTTCGGCCTATATATTAACAAGTTTTCAAATAAACGCTAGATTATCGATAGTATTATGTGTACTTATGCACGCTATAGAAGCGGGCTGAAAAATCGATTATCCATTTCCTGATCAGCACACACACACACACACACACACACACACACACACACACACACACACACACACACACACACACACACACACACACATACACACATATGGCACACGCTGATATATAGGTGAAAACAGCTCTGATTATCCTAAGACTGGTAAAATAGATTCCTTACCTCAGATCTGATGTTCCGGTTTAGCTATAGAATGGAGTAAGTCGCATGTGACACAGCTGCTCACCCATTATTTTTTTTTTCGTTTTAAGGCGAGACACTGAGTCAAATATACTTTTTTTGTTGATTTTGAGATTTTGTTATATTTTGCTTCCTAAACATGTCTTCTATGAAACTAGTGACAATAAAACGTCAATAACACACATTTAATTGTTTATTTTACTTCTTTTTGCCTTATTGCACCCATAAATATGCACATATTTAATAGGGAAGTGCCTCATTTGCATATATAAACATACATTTCAGAAAACTTGCAATATATTTTTTCTTAGTTTATATGTACATAACAAACTGGGAAAGTTTCATAGTGATATCTATTCAAATTTGTTTTGCCTATTAGGGGGTACTACACTGTACTACACTGTTTGTAGCCTGTGTGTAGTTATGTTCAGTTCAATAACATCATTATTATTATTATTCAGTTATCAGGCATGTGTTTAGGTTGTCTATTACTAATGGTTTGATTAGGTATTGTGTTTGTAAATATCTGTTTAAAAAAAAGAAAGTATGGCATTTTACAATACAGAACTTTGAAGGCGTTTTCCCAAAAATGAGTTTTAAGAGTTTTTCCTCATACTCTGAGCCAGAAATCTCCACTTCAGTAGCACTCACTTACACCAAACCTTCCAGTTCTATTCATATCTATGTTCTGAAGGTATTTACAGAAGGGTTTGTTGATATCGCATTCATACCCTGATTTATATCACATTTTATTCCTAAAAACATGGCGAAATATGGAATTTTACCATAAGAGTATTTTCTGATTTATGGAGTGATAAAAAGAGATATCCAAAATCCCCTCTGTAATAACCTTTGGCTCTAATATGTCAACAAAATGAAACTATAATTTTGAAAATGGCTTTATCCAAAGTTCAGATTTCTGTCCTGGAATTATATGCAAATTAGTGCATATTTAAGTAGATCATGCCTCATTTGCATATTTAAACATACAATTTCAGAAAACTTGTAATACAAAAAAGTCTTGTCTTAATATAAGTAATCAACTGGGGAAGTTTCATTGTGATATCCATTAGTTAATTTTTTTACCCTATTCACCTGTAGTGTCTCCCCTTAAAAACATATTTATAAACCACCAATGCGTTTAAAACTTGACGCATACTGTATATCAACTGAGATTATCAACTAACTATATTTACTGAAAGATTCGAGATGCCATTTACAAAGAAAGATAAAACGCTTACAAAACCAAGTGCAGAAGACCCCCCTATGACCGCGGGATACGTTCGCCAAATCGCCGAGGATATTGACGTGATGGCATCCCCCTCAAGTTCAACCCCTACAAACACCTCCTCAGACATGGAATATATCATCCGGGAAATGAAAAATGAAATGAAAAAGATGGAGAAGACAATAACCGAAAAAGTAGATGCTATCAAAGAATCTATTGAAGGCAAAATAGAAGCCCTAAGGGTGGATGCCGACGCGCATATTAAGCGCACCGTGGCACTGGAAACAGGTTTGGAAGAACACCAACAAAATCTCGGTCGGATCTACAAAGACGTAGCTGATATCAACGTTAATCTAACGGCTGAGATGAAGGGAAACTACAAAGAACTCAACACGGAGCTCAACGATATAACGGTTGAGCTTAAGCGAATCAATGAAGAACAGAAAGCTAAAATATTCGAGATGGAATATCAAAGTCGCAAGCTGAATATTCGTATAGTCGGTCTGGACGAGTCGGTGAGCTGCACACACCCTGAAGAGTTTGCGACAGAATTACAGAAAATCCTGGGACCAACGATCCTTCCTAAGGTACCTGAGGTGGAGCAGTGCTACAGATTGGGGACCCGATCCAACGACAATAACGTTAGACCCAGAGTGATATTGGTTATCCTGCGTCAAGTCAGAATAAAAGAAATTATCATTCGTGAAACTCGCAGGATGAAAGGCAATCTGAAATACAAGGATATATCAATACACTGTTTTGAAGATTATTGTCGGGAGGTGGTGGACCTGCGAGCCAAATTCAAGACGGTGATGTCTCAACTCTATCTGGAGAAATACAGACCCCTATTAATATACCCTGCAAGACTTCGCATCGTCGATAAACAAGGAGAAAGGGTTTTCCTCAACTCGCCTGAAGATGCAGTCAAATACATGGCAGCACAAAATGCAGGATAGTGTATAAACGGCCTTTTAATCTCTGTTAGGCATGGACACCATATAGTATAAACTTTAATGAACCGCTGATTTGGGGCAGAGAGACCTACGAGCTATTATTGAATCTTTTCCCCGTTGGGCTTCTATTATTGTGGACATATTGGATAAAAAATTGGAACGATACAGAGAAGATGAACATGGCGTTGAAGTGATCCTTATTTTAAGGGGAGACACTGCAGGTGAATAGGGTAAAAAAATTAACTAATAGATATCACAATGAAACTTCCCCAGTTGATTACTTATATTAAGACAAGACTTTTTTGTATTACAAGTTTTCTGAAATTGTATGTTTAAATATGCAAATGAGGCATGCTCTACTTAAATATGCACTCATTTGCATATAATTCCAGGACAGAAATCTGAACATTGGATAAAGCCATTTTCAAAATTATAGTTTCATTTTGTTGACATATTAGAGCCAAAGGTTATTACAGAGGGGATTTTGGATATCTCTTTTTATCACTCCATAAATCAGAAAATACTCCATTCAGTCCATTTTTATGGTAAAATTCCATATTTCGCCATGTTTTTAGGAATAAAATGTGATATAAATCAGGGTATGAATGCGATATCAACAAACCCTTCTGTAAATACCTTCAGAACATAGATATGAATAGAACTGGAAGGTTTGGTGTATGTGTGTGCTACTGAAGTGGAGATTTCTGGCTCAGAGTATGAGGAAAAACTCTTAAAACTCATTTTTGGGAAAACGCCTTCAAAGTTCTGTATTGTAAAATGCCATACTTTTTTTTTTAAACAGATATTTACTAACACAATACCTAATCAAACCATTAGTAATAGACAACCTAAACACATGCCTGATAACTGAATAATAATAATAATGATGTTATTGAACTGAACAGAACTACAAACAGTGTAGTACAGTGTAGTACCCCCTAATAGGCAAAAAATATTTGAATAGATATCACTATGAAACTTTCCCAATTTGTTATGTACATATAAACTAAGAAAAAATATATTGCAAGTTTTCTGAAATTTATGTTTATATATGCAAATGAGGCACTTCCCCATTAAATATGTGCACATTTATGGATGCAATAAGGCAAAATGATGTAAAATAAACAACTAAATGTGTGTTATTGACGTTTTATTGTCACTAGTTTCATAGAAGACATGTTTAGGAAGCAAAATATAACAAAATCTCAAAATCAACAAAAAAAGTATATTTGACTATTCACCTGCAGTGTCTCGCCTTAAGAGTATGGAATTCTAACAACATTCCAGAACATACTGGAACATTCTAACACTGTAAAAATGACTATTGGAATAATCTAGAACATCTAAAACATTCTTTGATATAGGGAACATTCTGGAATAACAGCAATACGTGGCCAGACATACAGCCAGAAGCCCTTCGGGGGAATAACCAACAGCATCTAGCTGCAGAATCACAGAACCATCACAGCAGCGGCCGGCTGAGGACCGGTGGGCCCATATCGGAATATAATTTTTCACAACGGATCATCGCCCACCCATGGCCAGGGGAAATGCTGCATATACGTATTTAAAAACTGCTTTTTATTAATGGAAATATTCCACTACTTCTTCAATTTATACTCTAGGTGTTTAAGCATAGCAAAGCTCTTTAAAGATCTAAGTTAATGTTCTCTTCTTTTTTTCTTTTTTCTTCTCTTTTCTATGATTTATTGAGGTTCTCTTTTCAGTTCAATACCTCCATATTATTCTTGGGTTATTATAAATTACACAAGTTCTTATAAAATGTAAGTGATTATGGCATGATAATTGAAGCTTATTTTTGGTCTTTATTTTTAGTTTTATCTTATTTTAATTTTTATTTAACGGGAAAGTGGCCAAGCCACAGTTGACATTCTACTTATGGTAGAATTTAGAATGTTAGATCCTATGGTATACATAGGAATGTTAAGGATAATTGGATCATTCTGGGATATCCGGTGGTTTAAGGGAGGGAGTTATACGCGGAGGTTGTGTACGATTCTCAGTGGGAGGGGGGAATAGGGGATTTTTATTTGTATATATATATGTTTTTAAGCTCGGCTCTCAACGGGACCTCAATAATTGGATGTACATCTATTGTAGCTTCGCACTCCAGAAGCATTACCAACAACTACACAACAACATGTATATTATGGCTAGTTTGAATATAATGATCTGGAACACTGGTGGAATAAATAATCAACACAAACGCAAAAGCGTGCTCACACTGATGAAAAAAGAACAGGTGGACGTGGCTCTGCTAAGCGAAACGCACATTTTAGAGAAAGACATAGATTCATTAGCGGACAACACATATCATAACATTAGTCACTCTTCCTTTGGAACGAGAACTCGGGGAGTAGCCATAGTCGTTAGACGGAAATTGAACATTGAATTGAAGGGAGTATGGTCTGATGCAGATGGTCGGATAACTATAGCTAAGATTTTACACAAGAATAGGAAAATAGCGCTGGTAGCGGTATACGCCCCAAATTTATACGAAGTTAATTTCTTCAATACACTTACCGGAGTAATGTTAGACCTTCCCGAATACTCATTTATAATTGGTGCGGATTTTAATGCCATTTGGAATCCAAGGATGGACAAATCAAACCCTTCCTTTTCCAGCGAACAAAAAAATTCATCAAATGCATTAAAGGATTGGTCGAAGATTACAGGTGTAAATGACTTATGGCGATCACTTAACCCCACGACCCGGAAGTACTCCTGTCGATCTGCGAGATATAACACTTTTTCCAGAATAGATTACATTTTTACATCCCGAGACTATTTGATAACTACGATGTGGAAATGATACCCAATGCATTATCAGATCACTGTTATTTACTCCTAAAAGGAACATTTGGTATACTATCAACCCGAGCCCCAAGATGGCGATTTAACACGATGCTGCTCAATAACAAGGAATTCATTACACAAATCAAAGAAGCTCTTACGGTATTCCTTCGGATGAATGCGAATACGGTGCAGGACCCCAGAATATTATGGATGACGACAAAGGGAATGGTCAAGGATTTCACTGATAGCTTTTCCTCCCAAATACGCAAGAATCGATGCTCAAAACTGGATGAACTGGAAACGCTTTACTCAGCGTTATTTAATTCTTTACAATACAACATCTCGGTTCGACTGGAAAATCAAGTCAATATACTAAAAAAAGAGATTAACGCCATATATAGACAACAATCTGAAATGCAAATACGCAGCACAAGACAACAGCAGTACTCCCAAGGTTCCAAACCAAGTCACCTATTAGCTATGCGATTAAGAGTCAACGCAAAATTTGCAGATATAACTACCATTAGAGCACAACAAGGACTTGTTACAGAACCCAAAGAAATAAACACGACATTCAGAGAATTCTACTCCAACTTATACAAATCAGATACAACCTTCGATCCAAACAAAATGGACACATATCTTAATCAAATTAACCTCCCTAAACTTTCAGAGGATGACGCTAAACAGTTAGAAACACCGATCACACTAGATGAACTTAGGGAGGCCATATCTGAAATGCAAAGTGGTAGGGCTCCTGGAAGAGACGGTATCCCACCAGAAATGTACCTCTCTTGTTGGGACATAATTGGACCCTTATTACTAAATATGATTTTATACTCAGTCAAGGAGGGGAACTTCCATAAGAATGACAATATTGCACTCATAACAGTCCTCCTTAAAAAAGACAAAGACCCCACCGAGTGCGGTAGTTATAGACCTTTAAGCCTCCTCGGAACCGATATCAAATTGTACTCTAAGGTATTAGCCATCAGACTACAAAAGCATATGACGTCTTTAATTCATCCGGACCAAACTGGCTTCATAAGAGGTCGCTTGATCACTGATAACATAAGACGTAGTTTATATGCGGACGACGTAATACTGTTCATGCAAAACCCCAACACCGCATTGCCTCATCTTCTCAAGCTGATTGAGGACTTTGGAGATCTATCAGGATTTAGGATAAATTGGCCGAAGTCGGCCTTCCTCCCACTTAACGCCCCTGCAAAAAGAAATATAACCCTCCCAAAAGAGATACAGATGGTAAAACACTTTAGATGTTTGGGAGTTGAAATATTCCCTACCATAAGCCAAACGGTGAAGCACAATTACATAAAAATCCAAAACAAAATCAAATACGACCTTGTCAGGTGGTCAAAACTTAAAAACTCAGTACAGGCACGGATATCAATAGTTAAGATGGACGTCCTACCTAGAATCAACTTCTTCAGCTCAATGCTACCGTTACCCCCTCCAAAGGGTTATTGGAAAGAATTACACTCCTCCACATACAAATTTATTTGGAATAACAAACCACCACGTATAAAAAGATCCACCGCACAGAGAAACAAAGCAGACGGAGGTATGGCATTTCCAGATTTCTACCACTACTTTAAGGCGTACACTTTAAGACCACTAACAACACGGTTTGATCCCCAAGCATTAGTATCCTGGAGAAATTTAGAAGAAAATATAGTAGCTCCACATAGGCTGAAGGGCATAGTATACACCAAATTATCAATTAAGCAATGCGAACGGAAATTTGGCCCCCATGCGATCCGGATATGATATATTCTACCCCACATAAATGGCATAATCATACTCCCTTATTCAATAACAATGCACTCTTGATTGGAAAACAACCTATAAGATTCCCTAGATGGGAAAAGCAAGGCATACACTCATTAGGAGACGTTTTCAACAAACAGGGTTTTTGTAGTTTCAATGAAATACGCAATTTTTTTTATCTCACCAAGTCCACATATTATTTTTACGCACAGTTATTGGCATGTTTGAAGGCTCACGGTGTTCCATTAAAGATACCAATTGTACACCACAGATACCACAAATTTTTCTATGAAAGAGAGACATCGAGAGGTTTTGTATCAGATCTTTATCATCAATTACTAACGGCCTCGTATGAAACCCTCCATCTAGACTCAGTCTGGAGGAGGGATATACCAGACCTGGAGACAGACTTTGACTGGCAAGAGGCCTGGGCAAATGTACGACTTGCATCAAGGAACCCGGACCATCAACAAATCAATCTTAACTATATTCACAGGACATACTTAACTCCTATAAGACTGAACAAAATGGGTCTTAAACAAGACTCCAAATGCTCCCTATGTACAAATGGGGACGAAGGGACATTTATGCACATGTACTGGGACTGCCCACCAGTTAAGATATTTTGGAAAGAAGTGACCCAGCAAGTAGCAAATCTCTTAACTCTGGATATACCTGTACACCCCTCTGTATTACTGCTGAAGGATGTCTTTGAGCATGCAGTACCTCCACAGCTAAAGAGATTGGTTTTATCCGGTATCACAGTGGCTAAAAAGCTGATAGCATCACGATGGTTTCAACTGGAAAAAATGTGCCGGAAGGTCTGGACTCTTACATATCTCGATGTGATTTATCAAGAAATATCTACAGCAAGAATTGTGGGTCTCAATGAATCCAAAATGACATTGTGGTTAGAAGTGGTGGAGAGAATAAAAGCTAGCATATAATGGTAGTGTCTGGTTAGGAACAAGTTATAATGGTTGGATTATCCAATGGGGGGTCCGGGAGGGGGGGGTTCGAGCTGGAGCATATGTGTGTAGGTTTTTAGATAACTTTTTTATAATGCTTGTATATCTTATCGTGTGTTGTCATGTTTGTTTATATGTCTGTTTAAAAAATAATAAAAAAAAAATATATAAAAAAAAAATATCAGATGTTCTCCAAAAATGTTATTCCAAATATCGATCGCGTTTATTGATCCAACACTGGGTGGTCGAAACACCGATTCCACGCTCTTCTGATGGGCCACAATGAATCCGATCGGCTCGGGTTACATGGCTGAGAAGTAAAATGTGGATTCCGGATTTTTCTTTTCCCATCCATTTTCATTGACTCCATTCCAAAGGCTGCAGTACCACATGGAGAGACGATAGGGGGCGGTATTTTCCCAATGGAGCTCAGAGAGAGTTCCAGTGGTAACGGGAGGCTAGATTGATGAAATATGAATGGAAATCGATAATAAAAAAAAAAACGAGAAACAAACAAGATTTCTCGTCCGTGGCACTCAACGGTTGGCATGAAATAACGAGATTTCTCATCCGTGGCACTGAATGTGTTAATGACACTGCTATACTAGGGCTTATCCAGTCACATAGCTGTATCTTAATGAATTAATGAATAAATAAATGCATTAATTAATCAATTCATGAATCAAATAATTATGATAAATTAATAAAACATTTGACTGACCATGTTATTTACAATATTCCTGTCTATTTATTTGCCTGATATTCTGCCTTTCATTTCACACAATAGCATAGAATGGCATCTTACATGAAAATGAGGTTTGACCCAGAATTAAAACCTCATTTGGGTGTAAGAGCTCACACAAACATTTTATGGCCACACAAAGTCAGAACCCCATTCATTGTCTCTCGAGTAGCGCCAGGTTTTACATCCCAGTGACATCACAAATCGGAGGTTTCACTGTGTGATTTCTGGAGCTTTAGGAGAGAGTGGTGCATGTTCACAAATACTGACTGAACTGTCCTGGGGCACAAGAAGAGCCTAATTTCTGTGTAGTGGTAGAGTAAATAAAACACTGGAAAAGCGAGATCCAGTAATTAGACATCAACTAATTACGTGTTGTTGATATATTTCTCATAAATCTTTTTTCTTTTTAATCTAAATTTGAATATAATCTAATATCAACACATAGCAACAGTTGTTTTGCACATAGCAACTGTTGTCTCTTCCATTGCCATGTACAAAACAATTATTGGAAGACAGAGAACTACACAATGTCACAATCAGCCTTTCTATGGCCCCACGAACAATCCCTATGCCCTCATGAACTTTTTGAACAGCAATCCTCTGCTGCCATCCTGCAGCCTGTCGGCGGTACTACAGGCGACCACCCTTTGTTTATCTGTAGCTATGAGTCTGCTGTCTGTCATTGCTAATGTACTCCCTATGTATCTGATTGATTGATTGATTGAAAACTTTATTAACAGATTGCAGAATGGGTACAATAATACAATACAGTACAGCTCAATACACACAATTGTTAAGGGGATGCAGACCAGAGAAAGACTTTCGTCTTGTTTACATCAGGGTCCCCCATTTTCAATTCATCAGGACATATATGACATACATGACATACAGATAGACAGTACTGCTACATCTATACATTTATGACATACCAGATTTGCAAATACAGTACTGTTTGTGATACAAAAAGAGTCAAGAAAAGGGAGTATATACATTTGACGTAGAAACTGTACATTGGAGGAGGTTGGGTGGGGGGGTTGGGTACATTGGGATATTGACAACCATACTGGGTAATTTACATTAGAGGTGGTTGGGGGGGTGGGGGTGAGGAGACACAGTGTATAAACAAGCAAAACTGTACATTGGGGGGGGGGACACACTGTACAAACAAGCACAATTGTACATTGGAATATCTGCTATCTGTCCTGTGTGCTCCCCAGTATGTTGTATTGTGATCCAGTATAGTGTTGTCTCAGTGTGTGTATTGGTATCCATGTATTCATCTGTCAGCCCCCAGCTGTTGCCCGTTGTTGAATGACCAGACGGAGGGAATACTTTATAAAGTATTATGTTTATTACCACGACACATGGCTTAACACAGGCTCTACAGAGAGTGCACCTTTAACAGTAGATGGTACGGTGGCCGCTATAACCGTGTATCAAAACAAAGGCCTATTGTGAATGCTCTACATCCTCTCTCTTTAACGTGTAGTCCTGACAACAAGATAGAATATGGTTAACTGGAAACAACAATGCCATTTCTATGTCATAACAGAATCATCAAATATGTTGATTGAAATATGTAAAATAATAAAAACATGGTATCTCATTTAACTCCACTGACTCAATGCACAAATTATTTTAGATACCCAGTAAACATTATTTTTTTTTGTTATTATTCTTTTTTTTAAACAACACTACAGGTGTACTGTAATTAACAATGAGTGTGTGGTGCTTAAAGTCCACACCAAGTTCAGCATACTCTCGTATGTGTACGTGTTTGGTATGTGCTCCCACTGGTGCGTGTGGGCATCAGAGCTACAGGCTCTTGAGATAAGGGTGTCTCACTGTCTGTGAGCTTAAGTCTCTCTGCAAAGGGAGTGGGAGTTTCCTCTACAGCTGGACTGAAGTGCAGCCGGTCGGCATCGTCGGACTGTCCTGGAAGTGGCTCAGCTACAGGTAGGATATGTCTGCGATTTCTCCTGTACTCCCTACCTTCAGACTGGATGAGGAAAGATCTTGGTTTTTTGCACAACTCTTTTACCATGCCCATGCGATTGTACCCATGGGGGGTCTGCATCCTGACTACCTCACCTTCATAAAGAGCCCATAGTGGACTGCTCGACTTATCATAGCTCCGCTTTTGAGAGTCTTTTCTTTTGAAGCTGGGCTTTGACTTGTTGGGTGTCGTGAGTGGTAGGCTCCAGTAGCTGTTTGCTGACTGGGAGGGTGGTGCGTGTCTGCCTTGACATGAGTCTCTGTGCAGGTGAACCTAGCTGTGCATCTCGAGGGATGTTTCTCAGATTCAGTAGGTTTAGAAACGCGTCTGTTCCATCCCTTTTCGACTTTTCCATCAGCTGTTTTGCACTATGGACTGCCCTCTCAGCTAGACGTTGCTCTGTGGGAATTCTGTGCTGCTGGTGACATGCTTAAAGTCCAACTGTGTGGCGAAGTCCTTGAACTGCTGGCTGGTATACTGCCTAGCGTTGTCCGAGATGAGTGTGTGTGGTGATCCATGGACCGAGAAGTGTCGTTTGAGTTTTGTGATGACTGAAATTGACGTGTTGTCCTTGAGTTGGTCAATCTCATACCATCCAGAATATGAGTCCACAAGCCCTTGATGTTTCCCGTTCCATTCCAGAATGTCTGTTGCCACTGTAGACCAAGGCAGGTCAGGAACCGGGTGTGGCTGGAGTGGTTCCTTCGGCTCGTGTGGCTTTGTGCTGTTGCACACAGAGCATGAGAGTACTGCATTGTCAATGTCCTTGCTCATGATGGGCCAGAACGCTATGCCTCAGGCTCTGCGTTTGGTTGACTCTGCCCCCGGGTGGCCTCTGTGTACAATTTGTGTGTATTCACTCTGTAGGGACTGAGGGATGACTATTTGGTGACCTTTCATTACGATTCCTTCTTCAATGGTCAGCTCGTCCCGGAAGGGGAAGAAAGGACCAATGGCTGGTGGAGCGCTGCGCTGTTTGGTGGGCCATCCATGTTTGACAACAGCGGTTAGTTTCTGCAGCGTTGCATCTTCTGCTGTGCGTCTCCTTAGCTCCTCTAGGCGAGCAGATGAGATGTGGTTGATCGACATCACCTCAAAGTCATTCTGCCAATTTGTGTGCTGAAAGGTTGATGTCCTGGGGGCTCGAGATAGAGTGTCGGCCAGGTACATGTCTTTCCCTTTCTTGTAGACAAGGTTGATGTTATATTTCTGCAACTGTAGCATCATACGTTGGAGTCATGCTGGAGCTGTGGAGATCGGCTTGTTGATGATTGTGACCAGGGGTTGGTGGTCGTTGTCCACAGTTACTGGTTTTCCATAGACATAATCATTAAACTTCGAACATGCAAACACAACCGCTAGGAGTTCCTTCTCTATTTGCGTGTAGTGTGTTTCAGTCTGTGTCAGCGTACGTGACGCATAGGCAATTGGTCTGCCTTCCTGCAAGCATGCTGCTCCAAGTCCGTGTTGTGAAGCGTCGCAGGTGAGTGTGACTGATCGATGAACGTCATAGTACGACAGGACGGGTGGGCTAGACATGCGTTCCTTCAGAGTGTCGTATGCATCCTGGTGCTGCTTTAGCCAGCACCACACTGTATCCCTATGTGTGAGTTGTCTCAGCGGAGCTGAAAGTTCGCTGAAGCCTGGGATACATTTCCCGAGGTAGTTGACCATGCCGAGAAAGCGCTGGAATGCTGTGACGTCCTCAGGGATTGGCAGTTCGGTGATGGCTTTGGTCTTGGATGGGTCCACTTTTAGGCCATCACTGGTGAACACGTGACCGACATAGCAGACCTCAGCCAGTCAAAACTTGCACTTGACGGGGTTGAGTCTCAGATTCACCTGACGTGCGCGGTTCAGTATCTTCACCAGGTTTCTGTCGTGCTCTGCTACATTTCAGCCTCCGACAAGGATGACGCCGACGATGATGGCACAGGGGTATCCTGCAAATATCTGCTCCATTGAGCGCGGGAACACCTCGCTGGCTGCATTTATTCCGAATGGCATCCGGAGGAATCTGTAGCGGCCAAAAGGTGTGCTGAAAGTCGTTAGCAGTGATGACTTACTCTCCAAGGAGATTTGCCAGAAAGAGCTTTTGGCGTCTAGAACTGAGAACACTGTTGTATTTGTCATTTGTGATGCAACCTCCTCAACAGTACGCATAGGATGGTGGGGACGTTTTAATGCTTTGTTGAGATCTCTGGGGTCGACGCAGATTCTTATGTCATCAGTTTGCTTTTTATTTGTGGCCACCATGGATGACACCCATTCCGTTGGCTCCGAGACGGGAACGAAGACGCCTAGGTCTTTCATCCTGTCAAGCTCCGCCTTGACTCTGTCCTGCATGACTAACGGAATACGGTGTGCTGGACGGACGACGGGCTGTACATCTGGATCTAGTTTCATGGAGTATTTGACTGGTAGCTTGCCAAGTTTGTCCTGGAAAAGATCAGCATAGTGTTGTATCGCTTAATGATACAATACTGTACTATGTACTAGCGTTGTTGTCAGATCAGCACTATACTCTGGTGAAGAATGGGATGTCCAGACATGCGCTCCTGACTTTCTTGCAAGTTTATTAACAAAAGCACACAATGACTGCTTCTTAAAAATACTTGCTGTCGCTCAAAAACACTGGATGTTTACAATAATTCAAGGTTTGCATCGGCGTTCTCCAAACTAATCTAACAAGAATGTCCGCTGATCATATGTGGTCCTTGGCAACGTAGATATAGCTTATCCTTCATCATTGGGGCAGTCCATCCGACAAAATTTTCTTCTTTTTCATCATCATCATCATCTCTTTCAACCCCCCTCTAGTGTCTTGGTGGCCCTGTATTTGTAGCAGGCCAGGGTCCAGCTGATCACAGCTAGTGACATCATAACAGGTTTTCCTCCAATCCACAAGCAGTTAGTTTTCAGTTTGAAAATGTAGGCATGGCTTATCCCTAACTGCAGAGCTAAAGACAGTAATTCTTTACAACTCATTTTAAGACTAAAACATTGTTACTATTACATTTATAATAGGGATGCTCGATATTAGCTTTTTTTTACCGATGCCGATATACCGATATTGTCCAACTCTTAATTTCCGATACCGATATCAACCGATATCAACCGATATCAACTGATACCGATATATGCAGGGTTTCCCCGCCCCAAAAACGTAATAATTTCAGGTAATTAACATTACATATCTCTTGTCGTGTAATTAACACAACATTATGCATACTTTGACAATAAATTAAATAATAATTTGTTCTTACTTGCTTGCCTTGGTAAATAAAGGTTAAATAATAAAAAAAAAGGAAACCGATACCGATATTTTCCGATATCACATTTTTATGCCAATATCGGTAGGCCAATAATATCGGACATCCCTAATCTATAACACATGATATACGAATATTAAGGTACTTCTCTCAAAGACACATATTTCAACATAACACATTAACTGTTTTGTCCCAGAGTATATCACAAAGCTCACATTCACAGGCGTTATTTTCAGTTCAGAGTATCTAGGATAAGATAAGATATTCCTTTATTGATCCCCTTGGGGAAATTCAGGCATCATAGCAGCATGGGGGAATGGTGGGGGGGGGCGGTAGTACAGGTAGTATAAAAAAAAGACAGGCAGTGTAAACAAATAGGTCAATATAATTTAGTATCTAACTAGCTGAAAAAAATATTCACAGTATTCACAGTGTCACATAAGGTGCAGTATGCATAAGGTAGTGTTATAATTTACTATCTACTGAGTATGCATTATTCACAGTATCACAGTATCCACTGAAATATACATTGTGCACAGTATCACAGTATCCACATAAGGTGCAGTATGCCTAAGGTAGTGTAAGTTGTCCTCCTTGGGTTCCTATAAGTCCCAGGTCAATGTCTGGTAGCAGTCGCTGCCCCCTGTTGTGGAGCCTGGAGGCTGCTAGTCGCTGCCCACTGTTGTGGAGCCTGATGGCCGCTGGTATGAAGGACTGTCCGAGGCAGTTAGTTGAGTGTCGGGGGGGTATGAGTCTGTGGCTGAACGAGCTTCTCATCTTGACTAGCTCGTCGTAGAGGGGGTGGTAGGGGTTCTCCATGATGGCAGCCAGCTTCCTTATCATCATATCAGCATTTCATATTATTTGACTTATTCAACTTGTTTACCTAGATTCAGTAAAGTCTTAAACCATGCTTTTCTAAATAATCACCTTAAATGATATTAATTCAATCAGTTATCATGAATACTCAAACTTAATTAGTTTACACAACAGTCTTGTACTTTAGTCAAATCACTTGACCTCCCTTATTCCTGTACGTTTGGCTATAAACCACTCCATGTTTACTATCAAAAATGTTTCCTAGGTTAAACACATCATTTCAGTAATAATTGTACTTTAATCTGGTTTCAATTGAATATGGAAAAATACATTTCTAATGTCCTAATTCTAAGCATTGTCTCCTCCTCTGCCTGTTGTCTGTGTGCCATAGAAGAAGTTAGAAGTTCTCACACCTCTGTGAGTAGCAGCTGATGTGCCTGCTTCTATGCAAATGTATTTGTCTCCCTCCTTCAGTTATACTTACTGCATATTCTGATAAATTGCATTAGTTACAAAATAAGTTATTCTTAAAAGATATATACTTTATCCCACATAATACTTTGGAGATGTATTATTTCAAGTTACTTACTTACTTACTTATCCTATTCGTCCCGGTTGGGGCATAAGGCCGCAATCATACACTGCCACTGAATCCTGTATCGTGCTTCGTCCCAGGAAATACCCATCTCCTTCAGCTCTATCCATCATCACTGTTCTTCGCCAGGTGTTCTTTGGTCTACCCCTCTTTCTCTTCCCAACTGGGGTCCATCTCAAGGCAACGTTGGGTAACCTTTCATTGGGCATCCTCAATACATTATTTTAAGTTACTTCTTTAAAAAGGCTTGATCCAACCAGAAGCTTTTATTTCCTGATTATATTTTAAAGTAATTTTCAAGAGCAGCATAGCTACTCACACAAACATTGTTGATACAGCTGTTTACCACGTATCAATGTGATTTGAATGTTATCACTGTTATTTGGCCGAATCATTGTTTTTATTCTTCGGGGGTGAACCACTCCTGTTCTGGGTTCCTTTGAAGCTCGTAGAGGTGTTTCTGTATACAAATTGGTTTCTGTGATAGTTTGGGGCCTTAGGGATATTTTCGTTCAAATTTGTGCAAAAGCACCAAATTTGGCCCAGATGTAGCCCAGAGTATGCTCAATTGATTCAGCCAGGGCGCCCGAGCCGGCGACCAACGGGGCCACCCTGGTGGCCAAATCAATATGGCCGCTGTCCGAAAAAGGTCTTGGCTATATCTTTTGAACCAAATTAACTAGAAATACAAACTTGGTGTCTATTTTATGTTTTTTGATTATTAGAAACACATTGGGATGCTTATATTTACAATTGGGTGTGTCTGGACCGCTAATTTGCATATTTACAAGATGGCAACTACCCGAGTTTTACCAGAACTTTAGTTTTTTCTGTCTATAAAAGTTCTATTCTATATAACATATAATTATATCAGACACATTGATTGCCAGGCAATATTTATAATATCAAATAAACTGTTATGGTTTGTAATGCGACCCCAATTGCACGACACAGACAGGTAATCAGAGTTAGCCAAAACAAGGGCATGATTTATTATTACAGAAAAAGTGGCACTGAGCCTTTAAGGAGGAAAAAAATACTAAAGTCCAATAACACAAAAAAAGGCAGCACTGTGCCTTTAACGGGCGAACAGGCAGGAAAAAAGTAACAGGAATCTTCTGGAACACGGGCAAAAAGTAAACAGGAACCTTCTTCCTCCCGACCAGAACGCTCCCGACGGGCAACGCAGCAAACAGGGGGTCCGAGGGGAACGGGGTGAGAACACGGGCATCCTCCCGTGGAGTAATAGAGAGCGATGGCAAGCCTCACCCCAGGAAAGAGGTCCATGTAGAGGGAGTTGGGAAGTAGCCGGCATGATATCTGGAGTGGGAACACTGGGATCCTCCCGTGGAGTAATAGAGAGCGAAGACGGTGTCCTACTCCAGGAAACGGCGACAGGTGGAGATGTACAGGGGTGGCACGACGTCTCACGCCAGAGACGCGACAGTAGATGGTAGTAATAAGAACGACCCGACCAGGAGTGGAGGGGAGTCAGCGTATATGAATCCTCCCGACTAGCTGATTGTGGATCAATCTCAGGTGCGTGAGGCAGAAAAACGGCACGCCCCCTCTTTGGGCAGCATGCAGAATTCCTCCAGCCCTCACATAAAACTAAACAACAATTGGTTGCCAGGCGTAACAACAACAACAACAAAGGCAAAAACATGGCAGAACAACAATAAATACTGCACAATACACAAACAATACAGAATCATACCCCACATTAGCCCAAAATGACAATCCACATACCACATCAAGGTGCTCAGTCTATAGATATAAGTTTATGGGGATGGATGTGCTCAGTCCTTTTTATTTACCAGGGTGAGTGATTGTGGATAGAAGCTGTAGGTGACGATTTTTATATCATAATCACACAACCAGATTACTTATTGTCGTCTCATTGTAGTCTCGACCCTCATTGTTGGTACAGGCACCCTCACAGCCACATATTGAGGTGCAATGGACTCCAGCTTTAAATCATTTGCAGCGCCCTCTACATGACCTTTTGCAGCCGCAGTGGAGGAGAATGGTGCAGGCTTTACTGGCATCTGCAAGATGAGTCCAGTAAGGTTCCCAAGTCTTGGTCATGGAGTCCTAGTACCAGCCCCATGTACTGAACTCTGGGATATTTAGCTGGACAGAGGTCGCCTGGTTCCAGTAAAAGGGCTATGCCAACTTCGTGAACCCTTGCGAATGAGTCAGCCACTTGTTTCCATAATGTCTTGTATGTCGAGTGCTACAAGGTCATTATTTGGTAGAAATGGATTTCCGTGGGTCTCCATAACCTCTGAAGGATTTGACATCTTTCCTGAACATGACCTGCAAGCTATGTGCCTCTTCATGATGAGATGTTGACAATGATGTGCTGCTGTTATACACAGCTTCAAACTCTTGCACCAACCTGCTGCAGTCAGGCCCTGCAAGCATGAAGAGTGTGAGGGCTTCAGGGCTTTCATAGAGTCCAGCTGCTCCACCACAGGACTGCAGGATTTTGTTTGATTGCTCCTGGGATTGATCTTTTGCAATCAAGCTGAACTTACGTTCTGACCACTGCACTACGAATTTCCCCTTCATGTTCAAGTTTTCAATCAATCAATCAGTTCCATGATGGTAGACCAGTACTTGAACTGTGGAAACTCCGCTGGAGATTGTTTGTCCCACATTTTGAATGTTTCAGATGGGTCAAGAACATCCACACAATAAGCAGAGTATGCCTTCTGCTAGAAGAAGAATATGAAGGGAAATGAGAGTGACTTGATGGACATAACGTGTGCCTTTGATATGGTGCTCATTGAGGGCAGACTGAGCTCGTCCTGTAGTCAAGACCTGTGCCTGGGTAAGGACGGTGGTCCAACCTGAATCGCAGAGCTTGCCCGCCATAATATGCATATGCAATGCTCCCATCTTCACGACCAACTTATCTTCACCAAGTGTCGCAGGATATTGCCATTGGAGCTGCTTGGCTATAGCATGCAATGGTTGATCAGCACCAAGGACAACAATCTGACCAGGATTCAGGAATGATGTGCCTTTCTGTGCTAGCTCCATTGCATGCTTCATCATGGATGCAGATGCTGCTTTATCTGGGAATAAGGGGTACACTCCTATCTCTGCACAAGGTTTCACTGTGTTATCATTCATAAGCTGCGAGTTATAACCTGACAATGTAATAACTAGGGCTGTCAGTTTATCGCGTTAATTAGATTAATTAATTACACAGCAAATTATCGCGTTATGAAAATTAACTCAAAATTAATTACAAAAAAAAAGTTTTTTTTTTTTTTTTTTTTTTATATAATATTTTTTTTGTATCTCATTCATTCCATAAGAATGTAGAATACACATTTACAGATGTTTTTTAATATGGTCCATTTGCATGTTCTTGGTATCTGATTCTAGGGACATCTATGAATCTCAGGGAATGTATTCCCAGTGTCAGAAATACTGTGGGCTAGATCCACAAAGAATGAATTGCACAGTGCAAGTTGCACCCTTACTTACAATTCATTATGAATTGAAAATGGGGGACCCTGATGTAAACAAGACGAAAGTCTTTCTCTGATCTGCATCCCCTTAACAATTGTGTGTATTGAGCCGTACTGTATTGTACCCATTCTGCAATCTGTTAATAACATTTTCATTCAATCACTCAATCTGCGCTGTGATTGATTGAATGAAAATTTTATTTTGAGTAAATTGTAATGAACCAAATGAGAATATCAATATTTTTTTGTTATCTTTGACTGTGAATAACACCATGCTCAAATTGACCAGACCTGAAAAATCTAAGCAAATTAATAGATGGAAGATGATCAAACAGAAGGTTTTGTAGATACAGTACTGAATTCTGCCATCCGGACACATGCAATTTGAAATATGATTATAGAATATAGAATATCAGGCATAAAATGGTTATGCGATTAAAATGCGATTAATTAGATTAATTAATTACAAATCCTGTAATTAATTAGATTAATTTTTTTAATCGCCTGACAGCACTAGTAATAACATCATCTTCACCTAGTGTCTCCTGATCGAGAACTCTTTTCCCATGCATCAACCAACTCTCATCTTTCACTTTGGCTCCAAGCACAAGATCATGCAATGGTTGCACAGGATCACTGCCACTTCTGGGTGCCAATATATCTCCTTCATTGAGTTCCGCTGGCTTAACAATTGTATATGAGTCTGGAAGTTTGGGTGTGGATGAATCTTCAGTGGCAACTTTTATAGGAGGACGCTCAAGTCCTAGATGGTCATGAGAGAGATGATTTGTAGCACTCAGTGCAGTTCCATGGAACTCGTTCTGTGAGTAGTTCTCTTTGCTCTGCCCATCTAGATTGTCAACGTCATAGGTGGTTGTGAAGTGCCACAGAACAACAAGTGACACTTTTGGAAATTGACATCCTGATTCGTTCCTATATGACCAGTATATTCTTTTATGGACTTTAAAAAGAAGGACTGTTGCCATTATGTGATTATCAAGTGTATACTGTGTATAATGTGTATACTGGTCATTGGTCATGGTATACTGTGTATAATGTGTACTGGTCATTATAGTATATCAAATATACTATATGACCAGTATATTCTTTTATGGACCTTAAAAAATGAAACTGAGCCTTTAATGTCTGCATAGAAGGTGCCTGTTGTCTGTGAGAGCAGGCCCCCGATGGGGAGTCAACCTGGGGAATGTGAGCAGAGGAGAGAAAGCTGCAATGTTAACCCTTACAGAAGGGAAGGGAATTAAAGGTGGAGGTTGTGAAGTTTTAGAGAAACAGGGAGTCCTGAAACGATAGAGAGAATCTTAAAAACTATATAACAATTAAATGTTTAATGTGTACAGTAAAAGTTTTCATAATGGCATGCTTATAATTAACTGTCAGTAGAGAATAATACTAAAATGATGTGTAAAACTGTTTTCTGGAGAGCATCTCTAAGGAGTCTTGATAAGAAATCTTATGGATGGCCTCGCTCGGTACTGCCTGGTACCATACCACGTGGTTACCACAGACAAAGCAGTTGTTTGTTCTGAAGAAATAAGGGACTTTCTCTTACTTAAAAAAACACTAGGTAACTAAAAGTAACGCTAGTAAAAAGGAGGAGGAGTCCATACGGATTATGTATTGTATTTTGGTTTGCTAAACGAAAATGACATCCCTGTGACATCACTGTGTTTAGACCAATCGGAAATATGATACAATATCAATATAAAAAGGACTGTTGCCCATTCAAGGCTCAGACTTTTGGGAGAGACTTTTTTGAGACATTGGAAGATGGTGCTTGCAGACACCGGGCACAAGCCGTGCCAGATGAGATGTTTTGTTTTATCTCTTTTGTAACTTGCCTTTTCTAATTAAAAATACTTCTTTATAAATATATCCTTTGTATCCATTCTTCTGACCAGACGGCCGGGTAAGCATTGAAATGTGTTTTGCATTGTAACTTCACCCTTTGCGTTCTGATTAATGATGTAAAAACTTTAGAAGTGGGGCTTTATCCATACGGAGGCCTAAGGAGAAATATATCAACCACGCGGTCCCGTAATGTTCCTGATTAATGATGTAAAAACTTTAGAAGTGGGGCTTTATCCATACGGAGGCCTAAGGAGAAAAATGTATAAGTATACTAAAGGTGGGTTCTGTATAAATGGGATTATCAAATAATGCCATACAGTGGTAATACGGCCAACCGAGTAAGTTAAAGCAAAATAGAATAAGTGGCTTTATCCATACGGAGGCCTAAGGAGAAAAATGTATATGTATACTAAAGGTGGGTTCTGTATAAATGAGATTATCAAGTAATGCCATACAGTGGTAATACGGCCAACCGAGTAAGTTAAAGCAAAATAGAATAAGTGGCTTTATCCATACGGAGGCCTAAGGAGAAATATGATTATGCATAAGGACTAAAGGTGGGTTCCGTATAACTGTGATTATCAAGTAATGCCATACAGTGGTAATACGGCCAACCGAGTAAGTTAAAGCAAAATAGATTAAAAAATATACTCCGCAACTCCAATCAATCAACCGTATGACTGGGGGGGACGGAGGGGTGCATGTGTGTGAGCCTGGGTCGGCTGGGTTTAAGCCCTGAAGTTTTATAGACGCATTGAGTCCTAGACATCCCAGACGTCGCAGGACGCTGCTTGAAGCTGAGATGCGGACCAATGAGTTATGGGATTATCAATCTGACCTAGGCTTATGACTCGTACTTAACATGGCGTCCCTGGCGATGTGCATTTATACTAACTAAAATAGGTGCTAAACGGCCGAAGAAGACAGGACTACTGTCAAAAGCCTCTGGAGTAAAATTAAATTACAGATTTGGCAAAACCTAAAGTAGAAAGCTCTACTGGCGACTCGAGTGGAAGGCTCTACTCGGGGATATCACAAATGAATAGAAAGCTCTATCTTTGTGATTAAAGCAACGTTTACTCACAACTAAAGGGTAACGTAATGTTTATAGAGCTCTGGGGGGAGTTACAAGTGCAACATAATTTCGTGTTTTGCCCACAGGAAGTGAACTGGACCTAGCCAGACGAGAGCCAACTACCTAGCCCAAAGATACTGTATGTGCGGATGGGAGACTGTATGTGAAGCGCAGCCAAAACGGCCGTTCACAGAAAGGCGAGCTGGATGGCTACCTAGCCCAAAGATACTGTTGTGCGGATGGGAGACTGTATGTGAAGCGCAGCCAAAACGGCCGTTCACAGAAAGGCGAGCTGGATGGCTACCTAGCCCAAAGATACTGTATGTGCGGATGGGAGACTGTATGTGAAGCGCAGCCAAAACGGCCGTTCACAGAAAGGCGAGCTGGACGGCTACCTAGCCCAAAGATACTGTATGTGCGGATGGGAGACTGTATGTGAAGCGCAGCCAAAACGGCCGTTCACAGAAAGGCGAGCTGGATGGCTACCTAGCCCAAAGATACTGTATGTGCGGATGGGAGACTGTATGTGAAGCGCAGCCAAAACGGCCGTTCACAGAAAGGCGAACTGGATGGCTACCTAGCCCAAAGCTACGTGACACGAAGCCAAAACGGCCGTTCACAGGACTGCAAGCTAACTAGCTCGCCATCGGCTAACAAGCCAGTGCTAACACCCATGAGCTGGCCCTAGCCAGACGGAAGCTAACTAGCTCGCCATCGGCTAACAAGCCAGTGCTAACACCCATGAGCTGGCCCTAGCCAGACGGAAGCTAACTAGCTCGCCATCGGCTAACAAGCCAGTGCTAACACCCATGAGCTGGCCCTAGCCAGACGGAAGCTAACTAGCTCGCCATCGGCTAACAAGCCAGTGCTAACACCCATGAGCTGGCCCTAGCCAGACGCAAGCTAACTAGCTCGCCATCGGCTAACAAGCCAGTGCTAACACCCATGAGCTGGCCCTAGCCAGATGAGAGCCAACTAGCTCACCACAGGCTAACAAAGCCAGGAGCTAACCGCAGGCTAAGCAGCCGGAGCTAGCGACCAAAGCTAGCCCAGGAGATGCTAGCTCAGGAGGACCTGGCACGCCCAACGCTAGCTCAGGAGAAGCTAGCACAAGAGAAGCTAGCTCAGGAGGAGCTAGCACAAGAGAAGCTAGCTCAGGAGGAGCTGGCACAACCAACGCTAGCTCAGGAGGAGCTAGCCCAGGAGATGCTAGCTCAGGAGGAGCTAGCACAAGAGAAGCTAGCTCAGGAGGAGCTAGCCCAGGAGATGCTAGCTCAGGAGGAGCTGGCATGCCAGAAGCTAGCTCAGGAGGAGCTAGCACAAGAGAAGCTAGCTCAGGAGGAGCTAGCACGAGAGAAGCTAGCTCAGGAGGAGCTGGCACAACCAACGCTAGCTCAGGAGAAGCTAGCACAAGAGAAGCTAGCTCAGGAGGAGCTAGCACGCCCAAAGCTAGCTCAGGAGAAGCTAGCACAAGAGAAGCTAGCTCAGGAGGAGCTGGCACGCCCAAAGCTAGCTCAGGAGAAGCTAGCACAAGAGAAGCTAGCTTAGGAGGAGCTAGCCCAGGAGATGCTAGCTCAGGAGAAGCTGGCACGGGCAGCTCAGAAGATACTGGCGCAGCGGATGCTAGCTCATGAGAAGCTGGCGCAGCAGATGCTCGCTCAGGAGATACAAGCACACGAGACGCTAGCTCGCATGTTGAGACATCTCAAAGGACTAGAGATCCCCGAAAGGGCCTCAATGGACCAACTGATGGAAAGAGAAGTAAGGACCCCCGGTCAAGATCCAGGGGATAAGATGGTGGAGAAACTAATCCCACAGGTGCGAGGCGGGAGCATGTCTCTCAATGATGCAGCAGGATCAGTCATGAATGGAACGCCTATGCAAGGATCATGCTTACTGCTTGAAAAGCTATTCAGAGGAGTCCCAGGGGGTAACCCACTGGCAGCCCGATGCGCAGCATGGTCACAAGACCAGTTACGTATCGAATGTATGCTGTATGACCAAGTTAAAATGCTATCTGACAAAAGGGGGGCCTCCCAGGAGTTCCCCCCGAAAACAACCAAGGACAGAACAGGGAAAAAGAAGTACCAATACCTACCTGCAGACGAGTGGGCCGCACTAACCCCAGAACAGCAAGCAGAGGTGAGGACAACAAGGGAGGAATTCAAATCCCGGAAGCAGAGATAAGGGCAACAAAGGGAGAAATTACCTTCTGGGGCCCTGACACATGACACTCAAGCAAGTGCAACCTGCACTTGACGGGAAAAACATGGGGGAGAAACTAACCCCAGAGCAGCAAGCAGAGATGAGGGCAACAAAGGGAGAAATTACCTTCTGGGGCCCTGACACATGACACTCAAGCAAGTGCAAACTGCACTTGACATACCGCTCATCTGTCAAGAGGAATAATATATAGTGTTGTTGTCATTTAGGAAGAAACATGACATGGAATACTACATGCATTTTGTATATATTTTAAGTATAATATGTAAAGATGTCCGTCCTTGCTCTAAACCCAGAGTAAAGTAAAGTGAATTTGTAATCTATTTCATTCAGAAGGGATTTCCTGACAGCAACCATTTGGTAGGTTAGCACCCTACCAACCATATCAGCTGCATGAGATGTACACTCACCAGCGCCTATGGGTAACAAATTGAGACTCTGCAAACTCTCATCAAGCTTAGCACCTTGACGCGGGGGGACAGAGCGAGCATCAGGGTCTCTGTATCCGACGGGCCTATCAGATTCATGGAGACTTGGAAGCCTCAGCATACAGGACGCTGTGGTGCTTGGGCGGCCAAGTCACTGGTTTATAGGTCTGTCAAAACGGATTGGAGGTTCCGGGGCTTAGAACATGAGTTCAAGTGAGTTGGGCTGTATACTAATTAAATAGGTATCAACAGCCGAAAGAATATTAACTGAAATAACTGCTGTCAGGTGCCTCTGGAGTAGAATTAGCTACAGATTTGAGTCAACCTTACTCAAGATTGATCTTATCGGCAGAACCTCTCCAACCAAGACTCTTCCTAATGTTCGAGATCTGGAACGATGGTGACGTAGATGGTCTGCAGAGCGCAGCAGACAGCCAAAAGTAAATTGGTAAAAAATCTATCAGGAACAAGAGAGGGTTGATAAGTAACAGCTTGAAGTAGCGTTTACTCACGACTAAAGGGTAAAGTAATGTTTACTTACAGTCGAAAACGTAGAAGGTTCTACTCAAAGAAAGAATCACACTTAAAGTATATTTTTGTGATTACGGTAAAAAGGTTTACTCATGACTAAAAAGTTACGTAATGTTTACTTACAGTCAGAATAAGTCCTGCATAAGTCCTGCTAATGTGACGGAAGTGGAACCAGCGTAATAATACAGGCTGGTGTTATCAGCAGGAGCTGAGTCTATAAGAGGCTACATAGCCTGAATCTACAAGTTGGCTAACTAGCCAGAGCTAACACCAGACATAACAGTAACTAACTACCCAGTCTGGACCAAGACAAGCACAACACAGGGTCGACCCCCTGTGCAAGAAGGAAGTGGACGGAAACAACAGTCCGAAAGGCCTGTGAACAATGTGCGCTGGTAAGGGGGACAAAACCTGAACCAGTGCCATCGAGACGAATAGCAGTATCTGAGAGCAGGACTGAAACTACTGGAGGAAGCGGGTGTAATGGCCCAATACTCTGTACCCTACCAGCCCAATACGAACGGGGTGGCAGAGAGAGCTGTACGCTATATGAAGGATCAGATGATCAAAGTGGATATGTTGCGATCCTGGAATGAACCGACCTCCCTCCTTGGGATACACCAAGGAGACCGACAGTACAGTTCGGACCGGAAGGATCAGAACCTGCCCTATTTCGGGCCAGGAGCATTCTTAAACGGGGGGGGGGGGTCCCCCGGAGCCAGCGGACGACGCAGCGAATGGCAAGAAGGAATATACTGACTCAGGTCAGGACTCGGAAATGGAGGAAGACCGGGATAGGTCAAGCTCCAGAGCATCATCTAGGTCCTCATCTAGACCTCCCAGACCTCCCAGACCTCCCAGACCTCCCAGACCTCCCAGACCTCCTAGACCCCCTAGACCGGACAGAGAGACATCGGCCTGGACCCAGGTTACAGGGCGACGAGAGCCCTGAATGGACCTGAAAGAGAGAAAAGAAATGAGTCCTCTGTGGACTGTATCTGTGATGTCCTGCGAGGCCTACGGACAGGGTCACACGACCAGGCCAACCACACTTCAATAGAGGACTGCTGCTACAATTCTCGGGGACCCGTGGGGTCGCCCGAGAAGTGACAATTCAACCTACCTCAAACTATGGGAGAGATCCAAGAGGTCAGAGGGGGCGACCCCAAGATGACCAAGATGACCAAGATGACCAAGATGACCAAGATGACCAAGATGACCAAGACGACAACAACCTGGGTGCATCGGCCGGGAACAACAGATGCAAGTCTTCCCGCCGGATACCAAGCAACAACGTGACCCCTATCCTGTCGAGCCGTCCAGCCAGGGAACAACAGATGCAAGTCTTCCCGCCGGCTACCAGGGTAACAAGGTACCAAGATGGCAGAGGGGGTGTGGAGAGTCACAGCCACGTGACCCCACAATCGCCATCTCGTCCCCCAGTACAGACGCTATTAAGACAATGGAAAATGACCGACCAGGATGACAGAGAGGGTGTGAAGTGCCACAGAACAACAAGTGACACTTTTGGAAATTGACATCCTGATTCGTTCCAATATAGCCGTATATACCTATTTTTCACATGTAATTATATGCTTCATTATTCAATTATTCAATTGACGATGGACAATGACCTCCCAGGATGACAGAGAGGGTGTGAAGCGCCACAGAACAACAAGTGACACTTTTGGAAATTGACATCCTGATTCGTTCCTATATGACCAGTATATTCTTTTATGGACTTTAAAAAGAAGGACTGTTGCCATTATGTGATTATCAAGTGTATACTGTGTATAATGTGTATACTGGTCATTGGTCATGGTATACTGTGTATAATGTGTACTGGTCATTATAGTATATCAAATATACTATATGACCAGTATATTCTTTTATGGACCTTAAAAAATGAAACTGAGCCTTTAATGTCTGCATAGAAGGTGCCTGTTGTCTGTGAGAGCAGGCCCCCGATGGGGAGTCAACCTGGGGAATGTGAGCAAAGGAGAGAAAGCTGCAATGTTAACCCTTACAGAAGGGAAGGGAATTAAAGGTGGAGGTTGTGAAGTTTTAGAGAAACAGGGAGTCCTGAAACGATAGAGAGAATCTTAAAAACTATATAACAATTAAATGTTTAATGTGTACAGTAAAAGTTTTCATAATGGCATGCTTATAATTAACTGTCAGTAGAGAATAATACTAAAATGATGTGCAAAACTGTTTTCTGGAGAGCATCTCTAAGGAGTCTTGATAAGAAATCTTATGGATGGCCTCGCTCGGTACTGCCTGGTACCATACCACGTGGTTACCACAGACAAAGCAGTTGTTTGTTCTGAAGAAATAAGGGACTTTCTCTTACTTAAAAAAAACACTAGGTAACTAAAAGTAACGCTAGTAAAAAGGAGGAGGAGTCCATACGGATTATGTATTGTATTTTGGTTTGCTAAACGAAAATGACATCCCTGTGACATCACTGTGTTTAGACCAATCGGAAATATGATACAATATCAATATAAAAAGGACTGTTGCCCATTCAAGGCTCAGACTTTTGGGAGAGACTTTTTTGAGACATTGGAAGATGGTGCTTGCAGACACCGGGCACAAGCCGTGCCAGATGAGATGTTTTGTTTTATCTCTTTTGTAACTTGCCTTTTCTAATTAAAAATACTTCTTTATAAATATATCCTTTGTATCCATTCTTCTGACCAGACGGCCGGGTAAGCATTGAAATGTGTTTTGCATTGTAACTTCACCCTTTGCGTTCTGATTAATGATGTAAAAACTTTAGAAGTGGGGCTTTATCCATACGGAGGCCTAAGGAGAAATATATCAACCACGCGGTCCCGTAATGTTCCTGATTAATGATGTAAAAACTTTAGAAGTGGGGCTTTATCCATACGGAGGCCTAAGGAGAAAAATGTATAAGTATACTAAAGGTGGGTTCTGTATAAATGGGATTATCAAATAATGCCATACAGTGGTAATACGGCCAACCGAGTAAGTTAAAGCAAAATAGAATAAGTGGCTTTATCCATACGGAGGCCTAAGGAGAAAAATGTATATGTATACTAAAGGTGGGTTCTGTATAAATGAGATTATCAAGTAATGCCATACAGTGGTAATACGGCCAACCGAGTAAGTTAAAGCAAAATAGAATAAGTGGCTTTATCCATACGGAGGCCTAAGGAGAAATATGATTATGCATAAGGACTAAAGGTGGGTTCCGTATAACTGTGATTATCAAGTAATGCCATACAGTGGTAATACGGCCAACCGAGTAAGTTAAAGCAAAATAGATTAAAAAATATACTCCGCAACTCCAATCAATCAACCGTATGACTGGGGGGGACGGAGGGGTGCATGTGTGTGAGCCTGGGTCGGCTGGGTTTAAGCCCTGAAGTTTTATAGACGCATTGAGTCCTAGACATCCCAGACGTCGCAGGACACTGCTTGAAGCTGAGATGCGGACCAATGAGTTATGGGATTATCAATCTGACCTAGGCTTATGACTCGTACTTAACATGGCGTCCCTGGCGATGTGCATTTATACTAACTAAAATAGGTGCTAAACGGCCGAAGAAGACAGGACTACTGTCAAAAGCCTCTGGAGTAAAATTAAATTACAGATTTGGCAAAACCTAAAGTAGAAAGCTCTACTGGCGACTCGAGTGGAAGGCTCTACTCGGGGATATCACAAATGAATAGAAAGCTCTATCTTTGTGATTAAAGCAACGTTTACTCACAACTAAAGGGTAACGTAATGTTTATAGAGCTCTGGGGGGAGTTACAAGTGCAACATAATTTCGTGTTTTGCCCACAGGAAGTGAACTGGACCTAGCCAGACGAGAGCCAACTACCTAGCCCAAAGATACTGTATGTGCGGATGGGAGACTGTATGTGAAGCGCAGCCAAAACGGCCGTTCACAGAAAGGCGAGCTGGATGGCTACCTAGCCCAAAGATACTGTTGTGCGGATGGGAGACTGTATGTGAAGCGCAGCCAAAACGGCCGTTCACAGAAAGGCGAGCTGGATGGCTACCTAGCCCAAAGATACTGTATGTGCGGATGGGAGACTGTATGTGAAGCGCAGCCAAAACGGCCGTTCACAGAAAGGCGAGCTGGACGGCTACCTAGCCCAAAGATACTGTATGTGCGGATGGGAGACTGTATGTGAAGCGCAGCCAAAACGGCCGTTCACAGAAAGGCGAGCTGGATGGCTACCTAGCCCAAAGATACTGTATGTGCGGATGGGAGACTGTATGTGAAGCGCAGCCAAAACGGCCGTTCACAGAAAGGCGAACTGGATGGCTACCTAGCCCAAAGCTACGTGACACGAAGCCAAAACGGCCGTTCACAGGACTGCAAGCTAACTAGCTCGCCATCGGCTAACAAGCCAGTGCTAACACCCATGAGCTGGCCCTAGCCAGACGGAAGCTAACTAGCTCGCCATCGGCTAACAAGCCAGTGCTAACACCCATGAGCTGGCCCTAGCCAGACGGAAGCTAACTAGCTCGCCATCGGCTAACAAGCCAGTGCTAACACCCATGAGCTGGCCCTAGCCAGACGGAAGCTAACTAGCTCGCCATCGGCTAACAAGCCAGTGCTAACACCCATGAGCTGGCCCTAGCCAGACGCAAGCTAACTAGCTCGCCATCGGCTAACAAGCCAGTGCTAACACCCATGAGCTGGCCCTAGCCAGATGAGAGCCAACTAGCTCACCACAGGCTAACAAAGCCAGGAGCTAACCGCAGGCTAAGCAGCCGGAGCTAGCGACCAAAGCTAGCCCAGGAGATGCTAGCTCAGGAGGACCTGGCACGCCCAACGCTAGCTCAGGAGAAGCTAGCACAAGAGAAGCTAGCTCAGGAGGAGCTAGCACAAGAGAAGCTAGCTCAGGAGGAGCTGGCACAACCAACGCTAGCTCAGGAGGAGCTAGCCCAGGAGATGCTAGCTCAGGAGGAGCTAGCACAAGAGAAGCTAGCTCAGGAGGAGCTAGCCCAGGAGATGCTAGCTCAGGAGGAGCTGGCATGCCAGAAGCTAGCTCAGGAGGAGCTAGCACAAGAGAAGCTAGCTCAGGAGGAGCTAGCACGAGAGAAGCTAGCTCAGGAGGAGCTGGCACAACCAACGCTAGCTCAGGAGAAGCTAGCACAAGAGAAGCTAGCTCAGGAGGAGCTAGCACGCCCAAAGCTAGCTCAGGAGAAGCTAGCACAAGAGAAGCTAGCTCAGGAGGAGCTGGCACGCCCAAAGCTAGCTCAGGAGAAGCTAGCACAAGAGAAGCTAGCTTAGGAGGAGCTAGCCCAGGAGATGCTAGCTCAGGAGAAGCTGGCACGGGCAGCTCAGAAGATACTGGCGCAGCGGATGCTAGCTCATGAGAAGCTGGCGCAGCAGATGCTCGCTCAGGAGATACAAGCACACGAGACGCTAGCTCGCATGTTGAGACATCTCAAAGGACTAGAGATCCCCGAAAGGGCCTCAATGGACCAACTGATGGAAAGAGAAGTAAGGACCCCCGGTCAAGATCCAGGGGATAAGATGGTGGAGAAACTAATCCCACAGGTGCGAGGCGGGAGCATGTCTCTCAATGATGCAGCAGGATCAGTCATGAATGGAACGCCTATGCAAGGATCATGCTTACTGCTTGAAAAGCTATTCAGAGGAGTCCCAGGGGGTAACCCACTGGCAGCCCGATGCGCAGCATGGTCACAAGACCAGTTACGTATCGAATGTATGCTGTATGACCAAGTTAAAATGCTATCTGACAAAAGGGGGGCCTCCCAGGAGTTCCCCCCGAAAACAACCAAGGACAGAACAGGGAAAAAGAAGTACCAATACCTACCTGCAGACGAGTGGGCCGCACTAACCCCAGAACAGCAAGCAGAGGTGAGGACAACAAGGGAGGAATTCAAATCCCGGAAGCAGAGATAAGGGCAACAAAGGGAGAAATTACCTTCTGGGGCCCTGACACATGACACTCAAGCAAGTGCAACCTGCACTTGACGGGAAAAACATGGGGGAGAAACTAACCCCAGAGCAGCAAGCAGAGATGAGGGCAACAAAGGGAGAAATTACCTTCTGGGGCCCTGACACATGACACTCAAGCAAGTGCAAACTGCACTTGACATACCGCTCATCTGTCAAGAGGAATAATATATAGTGTTGTTGTCATTTAGGAAGAAACATGACATGGAATACTACATGCATTTTGTATATATTTTAAGTATAATATGTAAAGATGTCCGTCCTTGCTCTAAACCCAGAGTAAAGTAAAGTGAATTTGTAATCTATTTCATTCAGAAGGGATTTCCTGACAGCAACCATTTGGTAGGTTAGCACCCTACCAACCATATCAGCTGCATGAGATGTACACTCACCAGCGCCTATGGGTAACAAATTGAGACTCTGCAAACTCTCATCAAGCTTAGCACCTTGACGCGGGGGGACAGAGCGAGCATCAGGGTCTCTGTATCCGACGGGCCTATCAGATTCATGGAGACTTGGAAGCCTCAGCATACAGGACGCTGTGGTGCTTGGGCGGCCAAGTCACTGGTTTATAGGTCTGTCAAAACGGATTGGAGGTTCCGGGGCTTAGAACATGAGTTCAAGTGAGTTGGGCTGTATACTAATTAAATAGGTATCAACAGCCGAAAGAATATTAACTGAAATAACTGCTGTCAGGTGCCTCTGGAGTAGAATTAGTTACAGATTTGAGTCAACCTTACTCAAGATTGATCTTATCGGCAGAACCTCTCCAACCAAGACTCTTCCTAATGTTCGAGATCTGGAACGATGGTGACGTAGATGGTCTGCAGAGCGCAGCAGACAGCCAAAAGTAAATTGGTAAAGGGTTGATAAGTAACAGCTTGAAGTAGCGTTTACTCACGACTAAAGGGTAAAGTAATGTTTACTTACAGTCGAAAACGTAGAAGGTTCTACTCAAAGAAAGAATCACACTTAAAGTATATTTTTGTGATTACGGTAAAAAGGTTTACTCATGACTAAAAAGTTACGTAATGTTTACTTACAGTCAGAATAAGTCCTGCATAAGTCCTGCTAATGTGACGGAAGTGGAACCAGCGTAATAATACAGGCTGGTGTTATCAGCAGGAGCTGAGTCTATAAGAGGCTACATAGCCTGAATCTACAAGTTGGCTAACTAGCCAGAGCTAACACCAGACATAACAGTAACTAACTACCCAGTCTGGACCAAGACAAGCACAACACAGGGTCGACCCCCTGTGCAAGAAGGAAGTGGACGGAAACAACAGTCCGAAAGGCCTGTGAACAATGTGCGCTGGTAAGGGGGACAAAACCTGAACCAGTGCCATCGAGACGAATAGCAGTATCTGAGAGCAGGACTGAAACTACTGGAGGAAGCGGGTGTAATGGCCCAATACTCTGTACCCTACCAGCCCAATACGAACGGGGTGGCAGAGAGAGCTGTACGCTATATGAAGGATCAGATGATCAAAGTGGATATGTTGCGATCCTGGAATGAACCGACCTCCCTCCTTGGGATACACCAAGGAGACCGACAGTACAGTTCGGACCGGAAGGATCAGAACCTGCCCTATTTCGGGCCAGGAGCATTCTTAAACGGGGGGGGGGGGGTCCCCCGGAGCCAGCGGACGACGCAGCGAATGGCAAGAAAAAATATACTGACTCAGGTCAGGACTCGGAAATGGAGGAAGACCGGGATAGGTCAAGCTCCAGAGCATCATCTAGGTCCTCATCTAGACCTCCCAGACCTCCCAGACCTCCCAGACCTCCCAGACCTCCCAGACCTCCTAGACCCCCTAGACCGGACAGAGAGACATCGGCCTGGACCCAGGTTACAGGGCGACGAGAGCCCTGAATGGACCTGAAAGAGAGAAAAGAAATGAGTCCTCTGTGGACTGTATCTGTGATGTCCTGCGAGGCCTACGGACAGGGTCACACGACCAGGCCAACCACACTTCAATAGAGGACTGCTGCTACAATTCTCGGGGACCCGTGGGGTCGCCCGAGAAGTGACAATTCAACCTACCTCAAACTATGGGAGAGATCCAAGAGGTCAGAGGGGGCGACCCCAAGATGACCAAGATGACCAAGATGACCAAGATGACCAAGATGACCAAGATGACCAAGACGACAACAACCTGGGTGCATCGGCCGGGAACAACAGATGCAAGTCTTCCCGCCGGATACCAAGCAACAACGTGACCCCTATCCTGTCGAGCCGTCCAGCCAGGGAACAACAGATGCAAGTCTTCCCGCCGGCTACCAGGGTAACAAGGTACCAAGATGGCAGAGGGGGTGTGGAGAGTCACAGCCACGTGACCCCACAATCGCCATCTCGTCCCCCAGTACAGACGCTATTAAGACAATGGAAAATGACCGACCAGGATGACAGAGAGGGTGTGAAGTGCCACAGAACAACAAGTGACACTTTTGGAAATTGACATCCTGATTCGTTCCAATATAGCCGTATATACCTATTTTTCACATGTAATTATATGCTTCATTATTCAATTATTCAATTGACGATGGACAATGACCTCCCAGGATGACAGAGAGGGTGTGAAGCGCCACAGAACAACAAGTGACACTTTTGGAAATTGACATCCTGATTCGTTCCTATATGACCAGTATATTCTTTTATGGACTTTAAAAAGAAGGACTGTTGCCATTATGTGATTATCAAGTGTATACTGTGTATAATGTGTATACTGGTCATTGGTCATGGTATACTGTGTATAATGTGTACTGGTCATTATAGTATATCAAATATACTATATGACCAGTATATTCTTTTATGGACCTTAAAAAATGAAACTGAGCCTTTAATGTCTGCATAGAAGGTGCCTGTTGTCTGTGAGAGCAGGCCCCCGATGGGGAGTCAACCTGGGGAATGTGAGCAAAGGAGAGAAAGCTGCAATGTTAACCCTTACAGAAGGGAAGGGAATTAAAGGTGGAGGTTGTGAAGTTTTAGAGAAACAGGGAGTCCTGAAACGATAGAGAGAATCTTAAAAACTATATAACAATTAAATGTTTAATGTGTACAGTAAAAGTTTTCATAATGGCATGCTTATAATTAACTGTCAGTAGAGAATAATACTAAAATGATGTGCAAAACTGTTTTCTGGAGAGCATCTCTAAGGAGTCTTGATAAGAAATCTTATGGATGGCCTCGCTCGGTACTGCCTGGTACCATACCACGTGGTTACCACAGACAAAGCAGTTGTTTGTTCTGAAGAAATAAGGGACTTTCTCTTACTTAAAAAAAACACTAGGTAACTAAAAGTAACGCTAGTAAAAAGGAGGAGGAGTCCATACGGATTATGTATTGTATTTTGGTTTGCTAAACGAAAATGACATCCCTGTGACATCACTGTGTTTAGACCAATCGGAAATATGATACAATATCAATATAAAAAGGACTGTTGCCCATTCAAGGCTCAGACTTTTGGGAGAGACTTTTTTGAGACATTGGAAGATGGTGCTTGCAGACACCGGGCACAAGCCATGCCAGATGAGATGTTTTGTTTTATCTCTTTTGTAACTTGCCTTTTCTAATTAAAAATACTTCTTTATAAATATATCCTTTGTATCCATTCTTCTGACCAGACGGCCGGGTAAGCATTGAAATGTGTTTTGCATTGTAACTTCACCCTTTGCGTTCTGATTAATGATGTAAAAACTTTAGAAGTGGGGCTTTATCCATACGGAGGCCTAAGGAGAAATATATCAACCACGCGGTCCCGTAATGTTCCTGATTAATGATGTAAAAACTTTAGAAGTGGGGCTTTATCCATACGGAGGCCTAAGGAGAAAAATGTATAAGTATACTAAAGGTGGGTTCTGTATAAATGGGATTATCAAATAATGCCATACAGTGGTAATACGGCCAACCGAGTAAGTTAAAGCAAAATAGAATAAGTGGCTTTATCCATACGGAGGCCTAAGGAGAAAAATGTATATGTATACTAAAGGTGGGTTCTGTATAAATGAGATTATCAAGTAATGCCATACAGTGGTAATACGGCCAACCGAGTAAGTTAAAGCAAAATAGAATAAGTGGCTTTATCCATACGGAGGCCTAAGGAGAAATATGATTATGCATAAGGACTAAAGGTGGGTTCCGTATAACTGTGATTATCAAGTAATGCCATACAGTGGTAATACGGCCAACCGAGTAAGTTAAAGCAAAATAGAATAAAAAATATTCTCCGCAACTCCAATCAATCAACCGTATGACTGGGGGGGACGGAGGGGTGCATGTGTGTGAGCCTGGGTCGGCTGGGTTTAAGCCCTGAAGTTTTATAGACGCATTGAGTCCTAGACATCCCAGACGTCGCAGGACGCTGCTTGAAGCTGAGATGCGGACCAATGAGTTATGGGATTATCAATCTGACCTAGGCTTATGACTCGTACTTAACAGTGGTGAAGACATCCTGACGAAGATTAGTAGGAAGAACAATGCCATCTTCATTGTGTCGTATGCCAGTGACTGCTTCACCTCCATTACTCATTTATATGACACTGACAACCCTTGTGCATGTGCTTCATCAACTTCTGTTTTCTGGCATCCATTGCCATGCAATTTGAGGCCACAATAGAGCGGAAAGGGCATTTCTGTCCTTGCTGTGATGTATTGCGGGGCTACCGTGGCAGGGTGAGCAGCTTTAAGTACCTGGGGGTCCACATCTCAGAGGATCTGACATGGTCAACACACATAGACACAGTAGTAAAAAAGGCGAAACAGCGCCTCTACCACCTGAGACAGTTAAGGAAGTTCAGAGTATCGGGGAAGATACTCCAGTCCTTCTACTCAGGAGCTGTAGAGAGCATCTTGACCGGAAACATCACTGCCTGGTATGGAAACAGCACGGCACAAGACAAGAAGGCCCTACAGAGAGTGGTGCGCTCAGCCGAGCGTACCACGGGTATTGCACTACCTCCCCTTCTATACAACAAGAGGTGCAAATCCAGAGCCTGCAGGATAATGAAAGACCCTCACCACCCCAATAACAGCCTGTTCCAGCTGCTGAGGTCAGGCAGACGCCTGCGAACCCCAGCTACTAGGACAGAGCGGCTTAGGCTCAGCTTCTTCCCCCAGGCCATCAGAGCCCTGAACAATGAACATTGAGTGCCACAGAACACTGAACTATCCACGCACAAGCACACATGAACACACACACGACACGCACGCTGTGCACGCTCACACACTAGCAGCCACTTAACACTTTAACATGAGCGGGCACACGCTCATGCTGCACACTTATGGCCAAAAGGAAAGGCCACTTTAAATTAGAATAACAGGAACAGTGTATTGCACTACCAAAGCTACCTAGCATGTCCTATATGCTCTGTAAATAACTATGTACAGATACCGATATGTCACACCATGTTAACTGTTACCTGTTTATTGCACAATGTTGTTTTTTATTGGATTCTATTATATGTTGTAACACTGTATTGCACATCGTTGCGGGCAAGACCACCCACATTTCATTGTATACTTGTATGCCGTGACAATTAAAACTCTTGACTTGACTTGACTTGACTTGCGTCAGTCTTGCAGGTGTGATGGGTGCTGCCATATGCATTGTACTTCTGACATTGGGTGATTTTTTCGTTCTCGGTTTCAGGTTGGCATATTCTGTATTAGCTGCACAGAGTTTGAGGAGTGCTGGACCCTGGAGGACGATATCATTGAACACTCGTAATGGTTCTGCAACAGATGTTGTGAGACAGTTGGATGGGAAGGAGCCGTCAAATGTGTGGCTTGGTTGTAAGCAATACAAAACCAAGGCGGCCCTCATCAACAGAATCACCTCATCCTGATCAATCTGGTTGGAATTGTGACCTCTAGCTACTTTCTTAGCCACTTGTTCCTTGTTTGCGATGTATGTGTCCCTCCCTTTCTGGTGTTCACTCCATTCAGGCAGATATTTGAGGAGCTTGAATGTTGTTGTGTTGGGTTCATAATCAAGACACGAATGCGAAATGGGTCAATATTGAAACAGAAACGTAAAAGTTAAGGTAAAACTCATTTTCGGGGAACCGCCATCTTGGAAATATGCAAATTAGGGGTCCAGACACACCCAATTATAAAAATAAGCATTCCAATGTGTTTCTAATGGCCAAGAAACATAATATAGACACCAAGTTTTTATTTGAAGCTCATTTGGTTCAAACATTTTAGCCGAAACCTTTTTTGGAGGGCGGCCATATTGATTTGGCCATCAGGGCGACCCCGGTGGTCGCTGGCTCGGGCGCCCTGGCTGAATCATTAGAACATACTCTGAGCTACTTAGCCTCATATAGCCCTAAGGCCCCCAACTATGATACTTCCTGACACAGCTGGTCTCTATATTGATCCAGCTATGTAAGGTCTTAGAGACAATCGCCATTTAAGAATATGTATAACCACTCTTCGGTGGTTCTATACCACCGTACAACCGTTGATACCGTACATACAGGGCTTGACGTTGACACCTGCCCACCTGCCCAGGGCTAGTGAAAATGCTGAGTGGCTAGTGACTTTGGAAAACAACTAGCCACAGTGGCTAGTGAGCCAAAAAGTTAACTTCAAGCCCTGCATAGGTGTGTCAATGATAATGTTCACAGCGTTTGGAGCAACAATGTAATTGCTAGGTTCAACACAACTCTTCCACATCTACACCCTCCATCTTGTCCCAGTCAGTCGTTGCCCCAACTGGAGCTCCTTTTGCGGCTGAGTCACTGGTCGCAGGCAGTAGTAAACAATGGAGTCAACAGTCAGAAGCACAGTTGTACAGTTGGCGTGTAGTAGTATGATTACAATGATAGTGTCCCCAGCAGGGGTTAGTGAAGAAGAAATTACCTATATTTATAACTTTTTGGGTGGGGGCGCGAGTGCGGGGATTTTTGACACAAGGTTTCACTGTGTCATCATTCATAAGCTGCGAGTTATAACCTGACAATGTAATAACATCATCTTCACCTAGTGTCTCCTGATCGAGAACTCTTTTCCCATGCATCAACCAACTCTCATCTTTCACTTTGGCTCCAAGCACAAGATCATGCAATGGTTGCACAGGATCACTGCCACTTCTGGGTGCAAATATATCTCCTTCATTGAGTTCCGCTGGCTTAACAATTGTATATGAGTCTATGTAATTGCTAGGTTCAACACAACTCTTCCACATCTACACCCTCCATCTTGTCCCAGTCAGCCGTTGCCCCAACTGGAGCTCCTTTTGCAGCTGAGTCACTGGTCGCAGGCAGTAGTAAACAATGGAGTCAACAGTCAGAAGCACAGTTGTACAGTTGGCGTGTAGCAGTATGATTACAATGATACTGTCCCCAGCAGGGGTTAGTGAAGAAGAAATGACCTATATTTATAAATGTTTGGGTGGGGGCGCGAGTGTGGGGATTTTTGGCTAGTGAAAATGCTGAGTGGCTAGTGACTTTGGAAAACCACTAGCCACAGTGGCTAGTGAGCCAAAAAGTTAACGTCAAGCCCTGCGTACATACCATAACCAAACATTTTAATATTCATAAATTCTAAAAAATTCATTTTTTATCTATTTTTTTAATGTACTTCACAATATCAATTACTTCGTTACTTAACTCATTTCATGCATAATATAAACAACATTCAATTCATTACTGCTCCTACTAAAAAATAAACACCTTTTCTTTTCCCATGTATTTTTGCACATTACACAGCTCCACTGTTGACACCTGTTACCCCTTTCTGATATTTATCAGAAATCGCTTACCAGGATACATTTCCACTGGTTTTCACTAAGGGGCACCAGAATTCTGGCTTTTAACAGGGAGGAGGGGGGTCAAAGGTCGCCTTGTTGACCTTTTTCAACCCCCACCTCTTCTTCTCTCAGGGAGGGTGCGGATTGAGACTGCTTATGCCAATCTCAATGCCCCTTCGGAGGCTCTGGCTTCTAGCAGGGAGGGGGAGTCAACGGTCGCCTTGTTGACCTTTGATCCCTCCCCTTCTTCTTTGGGGGAATGAGGTCAAAAGGTCGCCACTATGACCTTTCCCTCTTCTCCCCTGTCAGGTTACTCCTCATATCTCCTTGGCCTTCGTTTAGGCCTCTGACGCCTTGGTAGGGGCGTTACCTCTGCTGTAATTGGCCTGTCAGTTGAGCGAGGAGGTTCCCCCTCAGCTGACAGTTACGCAGACTTTGGTGGGAGTGATGAAACCCCCCGCTGTGGAGAGCCCGGCTGTTGCGAAGAATGTGCTGTCTCCTTCCGCAGCGGTTGGCCCGACCCCCGTTGACCGCCGCGAAGATGGGAGAGGTTTGGTGCCTATCCCTCATGTCAGCCTGGTTGTTGTTAAGGTCTCAAGACCTCGGTTAGATGGCAGCCGTTGGAGGATGAACCACTTTAGCTGACAGCCGGAGCAGATCCGATGAGAAGGCTGTCTCTCTGGTTCCTCAACCTGTTCCGTGCGTTGGCCGGAACTCTCAATGCTCGAGAACTAGGCTTCTCCCGGATCCCTTGGTCGCTTTGATGTGATACCCAACGGGAGCTCTGGGTGGACACTGACGAGCGCCTTGGAATGTCAGTACCGATAGAATCCTTGGTTTCCTCGCACCACTCTTTGAGGAATGCTGACAAACTAATCTCCCCTCAGCGTCTTGCAATGGGTTATATGGCTCCGGTGGAAATGCAGGTTACTTAATCACAAGTTGATAGGAACTCAAATTTTTCTCCCTCAGACACATTTTTTATTGTTCTGAGTTGACAACTTATTTTCCAAATCACTATTTATGTACTGTTATTCTTTTTGTTAGCGCTTTGTGATTTGCCACGCAACTGTAAAGCGCATTACAAATAGAATCTATTATTATTATTATTTTTGGCTTCTGTATGTTTTTATTCAACCAAATCACATCCTCTCATTTCCTTGTGCTGTACCCATTTTACTGGGCCGTTTACCTTTAGTCCAGCACATCACCACACTTTGAGCGTGTATTTACACGTTCATCCACGTATCCGGAATGATTCTTGGCTCGGACAGTCGAATCTCCTGACAGCTTCTTCCACCAACTCATCCCCTGTGCATGGTACAAACCATCTTTTAATTCCATGTTTTTCTACCCGCTCTGCCAGCCTCTTAAAAGCTTATCGCAGAGCCCTTCATAAGACAATCATCAGTGTCACATGTCTGCACCCTACATTAATCAACTATTTGGCCAATATTGACCAAGACATTAATGCGGGGAGGTTACAGTTTATTCCCTCACGACATTCTCCAGAGCTTATCCATTACAGAGAGTCTTGCTTTTTCAGTTTTACACATACATAAATGTGACACAACCGCCCAGATTCTACATCTGGATCTAATGAACAGAAAAGATAATTATGAATCAGCTCTAGTTCACTCTTCAATTTCCAGTTTATTATATAGATTTCTCTATCAATCTCGTTGTGTCACTTATCATCCTGGCCGACAGACGAGAGAGTTCTCCCAACTTGCCGGCATCTAAGAAAGAAAAGAAAAATAATAAACAAAAGATCATTTTCATATTATCTCACTGTTAGTATTCCATTTCCTATATAATCAAAATTGTTCACTTCACCGGTCTCTCACTTTCCCTGTTCCTACTGTTAGTATTCACATGTCTATATTAACTCTCATACATATGTAATAATCATTCCATTTTTATTTATTTTTCACTCACTTATTGTGAAATATCTAATACTCTAAATCTGTTTTTTTGTGTTTTGAGCATCCTCGCTTCTCCATTTTAATGTCTGTCTTTTCCTTCTAGCCTGTGCTCCTGCAAACACAATTTTCTAGGACAGTTTATTTTCCAGTGACCTAATTGTCCATAAAATAACATTCATGTCCATTTCTTTGAGGGGCGGAGCCACAAGCCACAGGGGCCCCCTGCCTGTAATTGGACGGCCCCGGTCTTAGCGGCACCTGTAACCCACCCCCAATATTCCTTTTTCGCATAGGGGGTCTCAGAAACTCAACCCCGCTGCCGCACACCCTTCTGTAGCTCAGTCCAATGGGCTGCCTGGTCGCTAGCCAACTGTCTTTCCACCAAGCCTCTGCGGACTTCCTCACCTCTGTCGGACGCTTCCACAAGCGCCCTCTGTCGTTCGTGAGAGAGACATGATTGCCTCTCTTCCTCCGCCCTGGTGTTAGCCATCTGGCTCCTTGTCACTGGGCCTCTCGCCCTGCCCTGGCTCTGTCGCTGGGAGGGACCTGGGTAGTGGGAATTTATGGGCTGAGGACATTCCTCAGGCATATGTCCATACCTGTTGTCGGTCCCACGTCCCCAGGGCTCAGTATCTCGCTGTAATTGCCACTCCCTTCGTCCCCCAGCTCCTGTCCAGTCTCTGTCCCAGCCATAAGGCCAGGGTTGTTTCGCTCCGGCCGCTGCAATAATGCAGCCCTTCTCTGTCTCCTTGTTATTCTGTCATTACGTGAAGCGGTTAATCCAGTTTGGACCTGTCCAGTTGACCCTTGTTCGACGGACACCTGTTATACAGTTATTCCACTTTGCCTCTCCTCGTTGACACGCTGTGTAGGAGTCAAAGTAGTCACTTCAATTCTCTCCACTGTGTTTGTCCCACGATTGGAGTCTGCCATGTCCAAATCTATCAGGTTAGAATCACTGGACACTGTGTGATTATTATTTGCAGGGGTCACTTGCTCTCCCTCACACCTGACCCTTTCTTGTTCTCTACTCGCTTGATCTACCTGAGTAAACAAATCTATCAACATGGCCTCTTTCTCTTTTGGGTCTACCTTTTCGTTTGGTCCTACAATACTCTATCAACCTTTGTACTGGCTTAAACAATTGTTGGCCAATGTTTATTCCTCTGTTCCAATATTCTATCAGTCCCTAAGATGAGCAAATTGTCTACTGGGTTTACCACTGTTAAAACTATCTAACTCTCAGTGGCAGCTAACAAAGTCCTCTCATTTTTGACTTGCACTTCATTAGACATTCTTCCCATCTCTGACATATTTGTAATATTACCATTGTTAAAGCAAGTTCCTGTTTTTACTTATCTTAACTTGGTTTAATTTCAACCACACTTTTAGGTTACTGGTGCAATTGATGACCTTCTTATTTTTTCATACGATACCCCCAGGCTTCTATAGCCGTTTACGTTCTGATTGGTATTGGAGCCGTCAGAATTTCACCTCTCCTCACCAAGAATCTGTCAAGACAAAAGAAAAAATACAAGTGATTAACTTCAGTGTCATCTCAATCACGTTCCTTTCTAGTGTTTACTTTCTCAGAACATGAGTTGTTTATTCTAATACAAAATACAGAGAGATTGTAATTTATTTGAACTTAATAAAAGGCCTTCGCTTATTTTTTTCCTGTTGTCTTTTCAGCTAGACAATTCTGGATTCCCCATCACTCTGTCGTGGCCTCTCCCATGAATCTCAGAGGCAAAACAACAATTTTGCATTACTCCATCCGCCCACTCTGGTATCTCCTTGTTCCTCCTTGAAAACAATCATATCACAGTTAGTTTCACAGAGGCCTATCATTTCTAACATTTCTTCTCGTTTGCTTACTCTCCACATTCCTTCTATGGGAAAATTAAAATGTATTTAGCTTTGATCCTTCAACCTCCCTCCAGTTAAGAGTACCCCTCTCCCGTTCGGATGCACTCCTTCCCCTACTTAGATACACATCTCCCCAAATGAGTTCAGGTAGACCGAACGTTGGGACAACCGGCTTCTCAGGTCAGCCTTGTACCCGGCGCAGGACCCTCCACTTCCAGGGCAAGGTCTCCTCTCATGAACGGAAAAAGTCCCCTTCTTTTACCTTCGGTTGCAGTATTAGGCTGGGTCTCTTTCCACTTCTCGGGCATTACCCTCCAGATTCCTCTGAATAGGCACACCTTAGTCCTCTGCTTCCCAGCATTTTCTTTTCAAAAACACTGATCACAGAAGCACAACTTGCCTACTAACTCAGTCGGTTAGAAAGGTTATTGTGGCCTGACTGTACATTGAGCCAGATGCATTTATGGTCTCCTTGCCATATGCTATCTGACCGGCTGGCGACCCAGTCGATAGCGACCTCATAGTCCGTCATCAAGTCAGGACCCCAAGTGGCTAACTGTCCGTAGTACCTATCAGCGACTTAGTTTAGAAACCGACGGTCTTGTCCCCATCCCGCTTGCCCTGGGTATGGAAATTTTGACAGTTTTCACCAGCCTCGCCTGTTCACAGCAGGTGCATTGCCCGTCTGGCACATCACCCCTCTGCTAGGTATGGATTGTCATCCTTGTACCACACAGTGCCCACATTTCCTTACATGCGACATCTGTGCCGACTAGACGGTTCCACGTGGCATGTTGATTCATACCTCATCAGACAGGGGGCCATTCAGTATCTCCCCAGCACTATAAAATAGATTTTACGTGCCCTTGGAATCTCGCGATTCTACCGCCGCCTGTTAGAGGCCAAGGTTCGCGGGGCCTAATCCCCTCCCTACCTCTGTATTTATATTATCAATGCTATATCACTGTGTAAATAAGTCAGTATACTACATTTACTTTTAACAGTTAAACAGCAGAATTTACTATTAACACAAGCCCTCTCCCACTGAAACGAACCATTGGAATTGTAAACGCTTCCTTAACCTAATGTACAATTGACTAAGTGTATCAATGCATCCACCAAACTGCAATAAGAATATTACAACACCGCCACACACACATACTACCTTACCAAGTCCTATGCCAAAACGTTGTTCATAAGCGAATGCCACCCCTTGTGGCTGAACGGCGGCCTGCCAATAAAATGGCCGCCGCCTCGATTACGTCACTTTGTTTACTTCCCACCACCAAAGGCTAGGATCACACGTGAGTTCGAGCGAGATGTCGAAAAAAGGAACGAGATCTCAGCTTACAACACACACATCCTCAAGCCTTGTACAAACACACAACACAGTTCCACAAACACATGATCTATAATACCACTACATCCCCATATAATTAATAACACTCACAGCAATATTATCCCATCCACACTGCACACACAGCCATACCGAAACACACAGCTTCCTCACATCCACACACAACGTCGCCACAAGCTAACACGCTCACCGGCTCCCTTTGCACACACTCCACTTAAATATATGTTCCACAAACGCTCCACACATCCACAAACATCCCGCAGCACAGACGCACACACCCGCACACAGCAGCACAAACATTAAACTCAAAACAAACCATATATAAACACACAACGTACCATCAAACCGTCCCACTAATGCTAAGTACCAAACACTACGCTACCCAGCTCTCACCGCGCCACCCGGAAGTGGATCTACGTAATCCTCCTCCCAGCGTGATGCGCACACGTCAACATTTAACGTTCATTCTATCGGCAACTTTTCTAATTTCACAAGAAACCAGATCGATTTTTGAAATAATTTTTTCACAGTCACATTCGCATATCTTACATAACCTTAGTTCTTGTCATTAAACATTACGTAGACCACTTCCCTGCACGTAAATGGAATCCAAAGCCATACGTTATGCCTCAAAACACTGATCTCGTCCGCCTTCCCGTTTTAAACTGTGTACTTTCAATACTTCTCCACGTTTTTATAGCAATCGCTTTTACACGCCATAACTTCGATATCTTAGCCCTTATTATTCCTATTCATAATAGCAATCAGGTTATTACAACATCTCACAACGTACGGCGCAAAATAACAGCCTGCCCGCGTCTTCACACAATCGTTCAGGTTTTTAGACTCTCGGTTCATTCCAACTCAACGTTATTATTGCAGCCACACTGCTTTTAAAACACATACTTTTTTAACAACGATCTCAAGTGCCTCCTATTTAGCTCATGTATCATAACACAAGCATATTTTTATATAAATGATCCCTTCCGTCAGCCATCTAGGTCCAGAGAACCGCCCACCTATTTCCCTCAAAGTTTCAGTGTTCCAATACATAAATTTAAATCACAAACTGCGGCCTTACGTATGGCTCACAATTACAAGACGCTTTTACATTTATAACATACCAAGGCGTTTGCGCCGACTTCTCTGCAGATAATTTTTCCCCACCTCCCCAGAAACTGTACACTTTTCCTAGGCAGGTAAAATTGAGTCAAATGATCTTCCAAATATGTACTACCATCCTCTCGTGGTCAACAGCCAAATTCCATGCTATCTCTTTATTTTTAATTTTTTTGCAACACCTTCCAGCCTCAGAAGCAAGGACCAGCCGGCCTTTTATCGCTCTTTTTCGAATTTTCTCCTCCTAAAAGGCACGACAACACAATAAAAACCCACATCTCTTCCGTATCTATCCCTTGTTCTAACTTTATGCCTCTCTAAATTGCTGCTCTCCCCTATCCCATCTTCCAAGCTATTCCTTCCCCGTCTCAACTGTGCTGTCGTGATTACTAAACAGGGTATCTATTTAGCTTCCCGATTCGTATCTGTCCCTCACCTACAGTCCTATCATCGACTCCCTATGCCAGGGCTATTCAACTGGCGGCCCGCGGGCCAGATCCGGCCCGTGGGATGATTCTGACCGGCCCGCCAAAGATGATGATGACATGATAAAATAATAATAAAAAAAAATAATAAAAAAAAAAAAAATTTAATATTTTTTTTTTTTTTTTTTTAACTTTTTTCTTTTCATGTCAACGTTAACACGCACAATTGAGCCAAAAGTCACTCAATTAATGACAGATTTCATTGATAAATTGAGGGAAAACTTTGCAAGTCGATTTGATGAATTTGACATGTCCAGAGAATTGATGCATTTTGTGAGCAACCCATTTGCCATTTTAGCTGCTATTTCCACAAAAGGACAAGAGTTCCTTGCATCACTTCACATTGATGAAGGTCTCCTGCAACTTGAAATAATTGACATGCAAGCATCATCTGCTCTGAAGCAGGCACTTGAGAATGAATCCACCACAACATTTTGGATAAAGTGTATTCATGTCAAGACATTCCCCAAAATAAAAACGCTGGCAATATCTGTGCTAACAATGTTTGGCTGAACATACACCTGTGAATCCAGTTTCTCTCACATGAATGCCATTAAAACAAGCAACCGTGCCTCCTTGACAAATGAGCATTTGCATCACTGTTTGCGGGTAGCCCTCACTTCCTATGAACCCTCTTTCTCTGCCATTGCCCAGTCAAAGAAGTGCAATCGCTCTCATTAGATGTGTGTATGTAGGCTAGGCCTGTCTGCCCCCCACCCCCCTGATGTTTGAGAGTTAAGAGTGGACAATAAGTGCTAATAAGATGCTGTGATTTGCTGTTGTTGCACAGACATGAAGCACTTTTTCATAAGCTCAGCTGCACTATAAATGTGTGTTTTTGTTCAAGTGTTGATGTTAGAATGTTCAGATGCACATCATGCACTTGTTTGTTTTTTATTTTATTTTTATATTGAAATGTTGAAGAGGAGATGTTGCAGTTGTTGCACAGTCATAAATGAAGCACTTTTTGCAGGAGATGTGGCACATAAATTAAGCACTTTTTTTGAAAAGTATACTACTTTTGCAATGTAGTTAAATAAAAGTTGTGAAAATGTGGTTGCGTGTTGTGTCAAGTGTACATACAGATGAAGCGTTTAGTTTTCCTGGGCGCTTTGCCGCGACGTGAGCACGGTTATATCACGTCGGAAATGAATTAGGAACCCAGGCTGCTGTTCTATTTTATGCCGCCAGGAGGCGCAAAGTCATTAGACGGACGCTACAACGTCCTACACAGTATACTGTATAACGATCTGTATGTAAATGTATATATATTAATTCATTTTGCGCGAATCCACACTTCATTTCCCAGACCCACTTTGTTTTAACCAGTTAAAACCTGTCGATTGCTAGTGGAGGTTCATATAAGGGATATATAATGGATATTTTCTGTCTAGTACCGTGGTCTAGTGGTTAATGACCATTCCTTTCAAGCCGACGCCCGGGGTTTGGATCCCAGCGGGTATTTTTTTATTTATAAAATGAAATTGCCCGCAACGATGTGCATAATACAATAGTAATAATATATAATAAGAATCCAACCAATAGAGCGACATTGTGCAATAAACAAGTAAACAAAGTATGGCATATTTTACAGTAGGGCACTTTGAAACAACCAATCACGTTGCGCGATAGTCAGGAAGTAATGTTAGAGCTGAGTTCACTCATTCCGAACGGCGAAATGTAAAATGCTACCCAAGATTGTTGCGTTTCGTTATAAAAACTATGCGGTGATAAACAAAACGAATCGCAGTATGCAAAACGTGCGGTTCGAGGATCACAGTTGGAGATGCAATCATGCAACGTCCAACTTCGTTCGACACTTGAACTAAGAAGGTGCACAAAGATCGGTAAGTGAATGAACGAATGAATGAAAACTTTATTTAACAGATTGCAGAATGGGTACAATACAGTACAGCTCAATATACACAATTGTTAAGGGGATGCAGACCAGAGAAAGACTTTCGTCTTGTTTACATCAGGGTCCCCCATAGTAACTTGGCTTGCTACTGTACAGTAGCTACAGTTAAATCAATGAGCCATCGACAGTGTGCTAACGTTATCATATACTCTCTTTTTTAGACTCTTTTTGTATCACAAACAGTACTGTATTTGTAAATATGGTATGTCATAAATGTATAGATGTAGCAGTACTGTATCTGTATGTCATGTTATGATGAATTGAAAATGGGGGACCCTGATGTAAACAAGACGAAAGTCTTTCTCTGGTCTGCATCCCTTTAACAATTGTGTTTATTGAGCTGTACTGTATTGTACCCATTCTGCAATCTGTTAATTTTTTTCAATCAATCAATCAATCAATCAATCATTACATCCAAGATACACGGCTGCTGTAGTCTTGTCTTATAAAATACATAAACAATCAGCAATGTCTCGCTTGATGAATGGCCAGCAGTAGCCTAATTAATATTAATAAAAGTATTATCATTTTAATAATTGCGAAACGTGTTTAGTCCGGTACAAGAATCTTGTTCGTTGGTTGACTTTTTTTTATTACATTGGTTGCCATTTTGTCACAGGAAAGATTTGCCTCTAGGATGGAACCCAGGTAGGTAATTTCATCTTTCCTTGTGACAATATTGTCACCCACTGTAACAGAGAAGCCGTTGGCCTTGCTGAGTTTGTTATTTGATCCAAGAGTGTGTATTGAGCCGTACTGTATTGTACCCATTCTGCAATCTGTTAATAACGTTTTCATTCATTCATTCAGGAGCAAAGGTCAATGACCAAACACACCCAGACTACATACCTGTATTCCCTTCAACATCACAGTCTACACCATCTACGTCAACAAACATCAGTCGCCATGAGCGGCGTGAAAAAAGGAGAGTGATGCAGCCAAGGAGGATGGTGACCAACAGAGAACCAAGGTCGAGTCAAGCTCCTTGACCGCTTCATCTGTGGACAGCAACGACACCAAATGCAAGATGATGACAGGTGTTACCTGGCCAGTGCTTCAGCACTTGTTTTCTTTCTTGCACACAGAGAAGACAAGGAGCACCATAATCTCACCCATAGATCAGCTATTTATCACCCTTGTCAAACTGCGTCACGACATGTCCTTTGACCTCATCTCCCACATCAGAGGTGTGTCAAAGGCAACAGTCAGTGATGTGCCCAACGGATCATTTCAGTGAGTGAGCGATTCGATACACGCTCACGGCAATGAACCGATTCACTGATTCGACTCACGGTTCAGTGGCGCTTCCGGATCCCGCTGTGAATCAAAAACTATAAAAAAATTTGGCAGATGTTATACATACAATTATACATACAATTGTTAAGGGGATGCAAACCAGAGAAAGACTTTCATCTTGTTTACATCAGGATCCCCCTGTTTACATCAGTAATCATCGGTAACATTTAGAATTGATTTCAAGGTCCTCTTCCTTATATACAAAGTATAAACATTGCGATCATCTACTATTGAAGGTTCCGAGTCACAGTCTAAAGAAAATCAGTGATGCAGCCTTTGCTAACTAACTATGCACCAAAGTTATGGAACACACTATGGACATTAGGGAAGCTAGATCTCTTAATATTTTCAGAAATAAGCTAAAAACGTACCTCTTCAACATAGCCTTCTAATACACCCCGCTGTTGATTGTACTGTAGCACTATTTTACTCTGGCCATTCTATTGCATAATTTTACTATCTATTCTACTATTCTATTATTGCACTGTATTATTGGTGTGCAAACCAGTCAACTTACAAAAAAGAGCCTGTTGGAGGATTTCAACAAGATAAATGCGACAACATTGCAAAATATTTCACTATAATATTTCAAAGTGAAGTAAAAAATATTATAATAATTATTTGATCATGTTAAATAAGTGTGACTGACTGAGTCCACATTACAGTTCTACTTTTGTTTTGATGTGAAAAGTGATGCTGCATAAGAGGACTGCATTTAGCACTGACTGAGAAAGTACATATTACAGTTCTACTTTGCATTGCATGTAATTTAGAATACAGGCAAATAAAAGTAATTTAGTTTAAAGTACAATCTTGGCTGTCTTTTTCTCTCAACGCTTCAATAGGTAGATGACTAAATGTAAATGTAATATCAAATTTTAACAGATTGCAGAATGGGTACAGTACAGTCCAGCTCAATACATACAATTGTTAAGGGGGTGCAGACCTGAGAAATACTTTTGTCTTGTTTACATCAGGGTCCCCCAACAATTAGCATTTCAATGGTGTGTTGCCACACCAATGGGGGGTTGCCAATCCAATGTCACACCTACTGTACACCTAAGTGAGAGAAGCTCTCTCATTTCATGGAAGAGTAGAAGACAACCAACAGTTGCACTTTCTACCTGCGAGGCAGGATACATGGCCTTAGCATCAGCCATACAGGAGTGTATGTATTTGCAACAGCTACTCAAGGGTATTGATGGATGTCAGTATGCACAAACCAAGGTTTATGATGATAACCAAGGAGCTATTGCACTAGCCAGGAATCCTGTAAACAGGCAAAGATGTAAACATATTGATATAAAATATCACTTCATAAGAGAAACTGTGAATAGTGGGAGGATATGTTTGGAATATTGTCCTACTGACAACATGATTGCTGATGTGATGACAAAACCAGCCACTAAGCTACAACTGAAGAAGTTTGCTCAGTATTTGTTTGGCACTTAGTTAGAGTGAAAGAAAAGCATGGATGTGCCAATATGTTTTTTTTGTTGTTGTTGTTTATTTTGTATTGAAGGCCAAAGAGGGAGAATATATATATATATATATTTGTTTTGTACCACAATAAGCTAAGTTCGAGTGGGGGTGTTAAATATATTATTATTATTATGTGCGCCCTTGCTCATTTGTGTTCTACAGAGGGCGATGTAGTAAATCCAGTATGTGACGTCACTGACGTTTCCTTTCCATTCCTGTTCCGGTCTATTATTTGTGAATGATTGTTGTTGATATATAGCGGCACCGCAAGGAGAAGAAGAAGGTTGACATGGGCAAAGTGTTCATCAACATCTCCATCGGCCTGTGCATCTTCAGCCTCATCTGGTTCTTCTATGCCCTCTACATGCGCTCTGCCCTAGCTAAACAGGTGGTGACAATCCACCCCTCACCTCCTGTGCTTGACGCCAACAGCACCATGTTTGGGAAAATGTATGCCGCAATTCATATCTTACAAGAGATGCATTGATGTATGTGCAGGCTATTCTGCCTCCGTCTGATCAGTATGTAAAAATCACAAAGTTGGGGATATGGATGGGAATATAATTCACTGATTAAAAGAAAAACCAAAAAAAGAAGCTAAACTCATTCTGTCTCTAGTATTATTTGTTCACGCCAACTGTTTTGGAGATGAGGGTGGAAGTAATTTGGCAGTCTGACATTAATTGAAAACTGTATTAACAGATTGCAGAATGGGTACAATACAGTACAGCTCAATACACACAATTGTTAAGGGGATGAATGAATGAATGAATGAATGAAAACTTTATTAACAGATTGCAGAATGGGTACAGTACAGTACAGCTCCATCTATACATTTATGACATACCAGATTTGCAATTACAGTACTGTTTGTGATACAAAAAGAGTCCAGAAAGAAAAGAGTATATACATTAGGCATGGAAACTACATTGGATTGGGTAGGTGGGGGGGGACTGTACATTGGAGGTGGGGGGGGGGGGGGTGGTTAGGAGTGGGGGGGGGGGTATGAGTGGGGGGGGGGTTGGGTAGGAGGGGGGACACTGTACAACTGTACAAACAACACTGTACATTGCAGACCAGAGAAAGACTTTCGTCTTGTTTACATCAGGGTCCCCCCCCTTATCTGTCACCATAGTACATCTGTGATCCTCGAACCGCACGTTTTGCATACTGCGATTCGTTTTTTGTTTATCACCGCATAGTTTTTATAACGAAACGCAACAATCTTGGGTAGCATTTTACATTTCGCCGTTCGGAATGAGTGAACTCAGCTGTAACATTACTTCCTGACTGTGCATCGCTCGTGCTATCGCGCAACGTGATTGGTTGTTTCAAAGTGCCCTACTGTAAAATATGCCCTACTTTGTTTACTTGTTTATTGCACAATGTCGCTCTATTGGTTGGATTCTTATTATATATTATTACTATTGTATTATGCACATCGTTGCGGGCAATTTCATTTTATAAATAAAAAAATACCCGCTGGGATCCAAACCCCGGGCATCGGCTTAAAAGGAATGGTCATTAACCACTAGACCACGGTACTAGACAGAAAATATCCATTATATATCCCTTATATGAACCTCCACTAGCAATTGACAGGTTTTAACTGGTTAAAACAAAGTGGGTCTGGGAAATTAAGTGTGGATTCGCGCAAAATGAATTAATATATATACATTTAACAACGTTAATTTTTAATCGTTGGGCATGGGGGGAGGTATCAAGTATTTTCAAGTCAAGTGAAGTTGCTGAATTGACACGTTTAACTTATTCATTCTTTAATTCAGCAACATTCATTCATGCAGTCTGTAGACATACTGTAGGACGTTGTAGCATCCTATGAATGAAGTCACCAGCTGTGCGGAGCTCCTCCAATGGAGTGAGAGACGAGACAGACTATTTTCAAGTTTAATGTACATTAGATCTCTTGTTTTCGAGACTATTCTATTGGCTTGCCTTAGAGTAAGTAGCCTGTTGTACATAGACTGCAGGGATGGGTGACCTTTCACCCCTATGATCTTCCATGCGGTCTGCATCAGACGGACCAGTTTGGACTTTAATTGTACAGACAGGTTACCAAACCAAGCTGTAATACCATATCTGATGGGAATTATGCTTGCTGAGAGGTTTAAAATGAAGGATCTGGGAAAATTAAAACATTTTCTAGGGATTGATTGATTGGAAACTTTATTAACAGATTGCAGAATGGGTACAATACAGTACAGCTCAATACACACAATTGTTAAGGGGATGCAGACCAGAGAAAGACTTACGTCTTGTTTACATCAGGGTCCCCCATTTTCAATTCATCAGGACATATATGACATACATGACATACAGATAGTCAGTACTGCTACATCTATACATTTATGACATACCAGATTTGCAAATACAGTGTACATTGGAGGAGGTTGGGTGGGGGTCAAAACCAGCCACTAAGCTACAACTAAAGAAGTTTGCTCAGTATTTGTTTGGCACTTAGTTAGAGTGAAAGAAAAGCATGGATGTGCCAATATGTTTTTTGTTGTTGTTGTTGTTCTTTATTTTGTATTGCAGGCCAAAGAGGGAGAATATATATATATTTTTGTTTTGTACCACAATAAGCTAAGTTCGAGTGGGGGTGTTAAATATATTATTATTATGTGCGCCCTTGCTCATTTGTGTTCTACAGAGGGCGATGTAGTAAATCCAGTATGTGACATCACTGTTATTGTTATTAAACACAACGTTACATACAAAACTGTCTGATTGGACAAGAGATAACAATTATTTGCATCTTTATTGTAACAAATGTATGAACAGTCAGCAATAGATGTCAAATGATTTACAGTAATATCAAGTAACAAGTTGTCAGTCAAGTCAAGAGTTCAGAATTGTATTAAAACACACACACACAAATTACAAGATACAAGGTTACACGTTAACTGGCTTATTTACCACTTTGCCCTCCATTATTTGCTATGACTAGGGGCAACACTTTTGCCAAGCCAGCTATGAGATTGTTACATACATCCACTGTTAGTTTATTGCGCCAGTAAAACCTTATGGCCGCTACTAAAGCATCTTTCGTGAAAGGTTTCGCCTCTCTGCGAATATAATCTTTCATTAGGTGCCACACAATTTCAATGGGGTTCAAATCGGGCGACTCAGCCGGGGTTTTGACCCAATTGATTCCCTCTGCTGCAATGCAAACTCTGGCAGCGCTGTGTTTGGGGTCGTTATCCTGGAAGAAACGATGGCTCTTCCCAAAAGTAGCTCGTATGTACGGACCAGCGGCTGCTTTGATGATCGATTCTTCAAAAAAGACACGGTCCATTATTCCATCGAAAATAACAAGCGGGCCTGGACCGAGCTTGGAAATCGCGCCCCAAACATGCACTTTTAACGGATGCTTAGGGGCCGGTTTACCTTGACGAAAGCCTTTTTTCGTAAAGCTTTGTCTTGCAAAGTGTTCGAGTGCGACAGTGCTCTCATCTGTAAATATGACGTCATGCCATGTTTCACATGTATCGATCCACTGGTGCGCCTGTAGATGAATGAATGAAAACTTTATTTAACAGATTGCAGAATGGGTACAATACATGTAGTACGGCTCATATGAATGAATGAATGAATGAATGAAAACTTTATTAACAGATTGCAGAATGGGTACAGTACAGTACAGCTCAATACATACAATTGTTAAGGGGATGCAGACCAGAGAAAGACTTTCGTCTTGTTTACACCAGGGTCCCCCATTTTCAATTCATCGTAACATATATGACATACATGACATACAGATAGACAGTACTGCTACATCTATACATTTATGACATACCAGATTTGCAATTACAGTACTGTTTGTGATACAAAAAGAGTCCAGAAAGAAAAGAGTATATACATTAGGCGTGAAACTGTACATTGGATTGGGTGGGTGGGGGTGGGGGGGGGACTGTACATTGGAGGTGGTTGGGGGGGGGGGGGGGGGTTGGGTAGGAGGGGTGGGTGGGGACTGTACATTGGAGGTGGTTGGGTGGGTGGGGGGGGGGGGGGGGGGTTGGGTAGGAGTGGGGGGGGGGGGGGGTAGATAGATAGAACATAGATAGTGGGGGGGGGGTAGATAGATAGAACATAGATAGATAGATAGATAGATAGATAGATAGATAGATAGATAGATAGATAGATAGATAGATAGATAGATAGATAGATAGATAGATAGATAGATAGATAGATAGATAGATAGATAGATAGATAGATAGATAGATAGATAGATAGATAGATAGATAGATAGATAGATAGATAGATAGATAGATAGATAGATAGATAGATAGATAGATAGATAGATAGATAGATAGATAGATAGATAGATAGATAGATAGATAGATAGATAGATAGATAGATAGATAGATAGATAGATAGATAGATAGATAGATAGATAGATAGATAGATAGATAGATAGATAGATAGATAGATAGATAGATAGATAGATAGATAGATAGATAGATAGATAGATAGATAGATAGATAGATAGATAGATAGATAGATAGATAGATAGATAGATAGATAGATAGATAGATAGATAGATAGATAGATAGATAGATAGATAGATAGATAGATAGATAGATAGATAGATAGATAGATAGATAGATAGATAGATAGATAGATAGATAGATAGATAGATAGATAGATAGATAGATAGATAGATAGATAGATAGATAGATAGATAGATAGATAGATAGATAGATAGATAGATAGATAGATAGATAGATAGATAGATAGATAGATAGATAGATAGATAGATAGATAGATAGATAGATAGATAGAAGAAAAACAAACCTGTGCGAGTCTTAATTCTTTATTTTTGTCACGGATCATTGGCCAGAACTTAGTTTGACCATATTTCCAGCCGAGGCCCCTACGTGCTGTACGGATAGCAGTCAGGCTGAGATGAATACCCAAATCGTCTTCGATGCACTTCTGGATTTGCCGTGCAACCATGCAATTGCGGGCCTTCGTCAGGTTGTCAATGGCGACCAGGACATTGCTATGGAAATGGAAGAGAAAGAAAGTGGAAATTAATTAACTGAGAGGGGGGTTAAAATATATATATTGTAAGAGTATATTTATGAGACAGTATATTTATTTTGTACAAGAATGTGAAACTTCTTATCACGTTTGAATAATGCTGTAACGTTAAGTAAAAATGCATTTCAACTTAATTCCAGCTCAATATGGGTTTTGCAGGTTAATACTCTCTCGTAACGCACAACACAACACAGACCTGCTAATCTGTTAAATAAAGTTTTCATTCATTCATTCATTCTGTACTCACTCAGACAGTTTACGTGGAGCACGGCGTCGTTGTATTTTCAGTTTGTAATGCCATTCAATAGTGCCCGCAGTAACGCAGATTCCTAACGATGCAAAATGTTGCCTAATGCGTCTCGTAGATATGCCCTGGGATCGTAACTGACGCACATCTCGAGAATGTTGTTTGTTGATTTTAGTCATTTTCACACTGACAACTGAACACGGTGATACAACACTTTATATAGAGGCGGGTCCCTCTATAGCCCCCTCCCATACTTCCAGACGCGTGTTGCTTAATGACAGCGGAAGAGTGCAAGGGCGCTTCCGCATTCTTCGCCGCGCATGCGCATGAGGTCCTCGCTTAGTTCAGACCACGCAATTCTGGTCACACAGTGGCTGAAAACCGCCAGTTCTTGCCCGACGGATGGGAGCCGAATTGGAATCCCAGTTTTCTGATGAAGCCCCAAAACATGGAGGTCGCGATTACATGTTTCGGAACCAATGTGTAACTAGACAGTTACAATATAACATTTATATTAATTAACCCAGTTAATGCCTTAAGAGAAAGAGTCTGGTGGTCAATTACTACGGAAATGTTGTGTCTTACTAATAATAACTAATTCCGCGGTCAATATACACACACACACACACACCACCCACATAGTCACACACACACTAGGGATGTACTGTAACTGTACACCGGTTTTGAGGTATACCACGATAGAAAGTAAAAATGGTTATCAGCCTTTCCTTATTATAACACCTTCAAAATAAACCTGGCTGGGAGCAATGTTGTAGTTGGTGTATGGAAGACAGAAAGCATCATGAACAACAGTACTTACTGTAGCAAGAAATTGAAATGAATACCGATCAGGCATGTCAATGTTTTTTTTTTTTTTTACCAGTGCAGTGGTTTGGCCCAAATTAGAACAGTCTAAAAATGCATTAAACAGCTTTATTATGACATCATCAGGTTATTGGATGATCTGTCAGATATCTCACATCATCCCCCTCCTTCTCTACCCATTCTGCAATCTGTTAATAAAGTTTTCAATCTCTCCTCTCTTCCACACACACACACACACACACACACACACACACACACACACACACACACACACACACACACACACACACACACACACACACACACTGAAAAAAATCCTGTCATAACATTGAAATAAAGTGATTCTTACCTTGTATTTCAGTCAATATTCATTGTCTGCTTTCTCAACACACTTGTGGATGTCGAGATGGATCTTGGCAAGAACGATGCACTCCAATCCAGTAGTTTATCCATTGGTGCAGTTTGCTCTAGGAAGACATTTGACCACACCAGGTTTTGCAAACCGCACTAAAAAGTGAAATCCAGCCGGATGCACGCTCTGCTGGTCGGTCACTGTTTTAATGATCTCATAACTTATTATTAAAACGGACATTGATCAAATAATACAGAACTTTAAAACAAGACACATACACGTATATTTTAATGTTGAAATGTAAAATGTATTGTCATATATTTGGAACAGAGAGTGGGTTTTATATTTGTACCTCTGTGTTATTTTGTATAATTCTTCCTAGAGTCCACACTCTAGCACTTGACCTAACACCCTACTAATAATAACTAATTCCTAATTAATAATTAACTCTGAATATAATAATGACGAAAAATAAACAGGGTAGGTAGGGTCTACTGTATAGTGCACCTTGTAACTTCCTGGGGGGGGTTGTGTATTTGCATCTCGTATTCATTCAGTCTGATTATTTTAAGTGTTCGTTTGTGTTTGTGTACCTGCATAAGCATAACAATAGCGTATGGAATGCAACCCATTTCATGGACATCATCATCACCATCATCATCATCATCATCATCATCATCATCATCATCATTGTTGTTGTCGCGTAAACCAGCCTTGTTTTGTGGAAAAGAATAAACTTCTGAGCGAAAGCTAAGATATTGTGTATGAAATGACAAAGCTAAAGAAATGGTTTGATGTAAATAAGCTATCACTGAATCTGAAAAAAACGAAATTTATGATTTTTGGCAATCGAAAACTAGATGAAAATATTGTGAAAATTGTGATTTTAATCCATACATATTATGAAAATGATTTATATAATAGGCGAAACATAGTATTGTAAACTATGTGAACTGAGTTATGATAAGCCCATTTATATAAATCTATATATAATATACATATATAAATATACATATATATTTGGGATGTCCGATATTAAATTAAATTAAATTAAAAATAAAAATCTTTACATTTATTTAACCTTTATTTACCCAGGTATTGAATTGAATTGAATTGAATTGAATTGAATTGAATTGAATTGAATTGAATTGAATTGAATTGAATACTTTATTTTGACACAAATCGTATGACCAAAAAAACATTTTAAAAGACAAGACAATAACAGTGTCAATAACGCAGGTCAAAAATGGTTGACCTAACACCCTACTAATAATAACTAATTCCTAATTAATAATTAACTCTGAATATAATAATGACGAAAAATAAACAGGGTAGGTAGGGTCTACTGTATAGTGCACCTTGTAACTTCCTGGGGGGGGGTTGTGTATTTGCATCTCGTATTCATTCAGTCTGATTATTTTAAGTGTTCGTTTGTGTTTGTGTACCTGCATAAGCATAACAATAGCGTATGGAATGCAACCCATTTCATGGACATCATCATCACCATCATCATCATCATCATCATCATCATCATCATCATCATCATTGTTGTTGTCGCGTAAACCGGCCTTGTTTTGTGGAAAAGAATAAACTTCTGAGCGAAAGCTAAGATATTGTGTATGAAATGACAAAGCTAAAGAAATGGTTTGATGTAAATAAGCTATCACTGAATCTGAAAAAAACTAAATTTATGATTTTTGGCAATCGAAAACTAGATGAAAATATTGTGAAAATTGTGATTTTAATCCATACATATTATGAAAATGATTTATATAATAGGCGAAACATAGTATTGTGAACTATGTGAACTGAGTTATGATAAGCCCATTTATATAAATCTATATATAATATACATATATAAATATACATATATATTTGGGATGTCCGATATTAAATTAAATTAAATAAAAAATAAAAATCTTTACATTTATTTAACCTTTATTTACCCAGGTATTGAATTGAATTGAATTGAATTGAATTGAATTGAATTGAATTGAATTGAATTGAATACTTTATTTTGACACAAATCGTATGACCAAAAAAACATTTTAAAAGACAAGACAATAACAGTGTCAATAACGCAGGTCAAAAATGGTTGACCTAACACCCTACTAATAATAACTAATTCCTAATTAATAATTAACTCTGAATATAATAATGACGAAAAATAAACAGGGTAGGTAGGGTCTACTGTATAGTGCACCTTGTAACTTCCTGGGGGGGGTTGTGTATTTGCATCTCGTATTCATTCAGTCTGATTATTTTAAGTGTTCGTTTGTGTTTGTGTACCTGCATAAGCATAACAATAGCGTATGGAATGCAACCCATTTCATGGACATCATCATCACCATCATCATCATCATCATCATCATCATCATCATCATCATTGTTGTTGTCGCGTAAACCAGCCTTGTTTTGTGGAAAAGAATAAACTTCTGAGCGAAAGCTAAGATATTGTGTATGAAATGACAAAGCTAAAGAAATGGTTTGATGTAAATAAGCTATCACTGAATCTGAAAAAAACGAAATTTATGATTTTTGGCAATCGAAAACTAGATGAAAATATTGTGAAAATTGTGATTTTAATCCATACATATTATGAAAATGATTTATATAATAGGCGAAACATAGTATTGTAAACTATGTGAACTGAGTTATGATAAGCCCATTTATATAAATCTATATATAATATACATATATAAATATACATATATATTTGGGATGTCCGATATTAAATTAAATTAAATTAAAAATAAAAATCTTTACATTTATTTAACCTTTATTTACCCAGGTATTGAATTGAATTGAATTGAATTGAATTGAATTGAATTGAATTGAATTGAATTGAATACTTTATTTTGACACAAATCGTATGACCAAAAAAACATTTTAAAAGACAAGACAATAACAGTGTCAATAACGCAGGTCAAAAATGGTTGACCTAACACCCTACTAATAATAACTAATTCCTAATTAATAATTAACTCTGAATATAATAATGACGAAAAATAAACAGGGTAGGTAGGGTCTACTGTATAGTGCACCTTGTAACTTCCTGGGGGGGGGTTGTGTATTTGCATCTCGTATTCATTCAGTCTGATTATTTTAAGTGTTCGTTTGTGTTTGTGTACCTGCATAAGCATAACAATAGCGTATGGAATGCAACCCATTTCATGGACATCATCATCACCATCATCATCATCATCATCATCATCATCATCATTGTTGTTGTCGCGTAAACCGGCCTTGTTTTGTGGAAAAGAATAAACTTCTGAGCGAAAGCTAAGATATTGTGTATGAAATGACAAAGCTAAAGAAATGGTTTGATGTAAATAAGCTATCACTGAATCTGAAAAAAACTAAATTTATGATTTTTGGCAATCGAAAACTAGATGAAAATATTGTGAAAATTGTGATTTTAATCCATACATATTATGAAAATGATTTATATAATAGGCGAAACATAGTATTGTGAACTATGTGAACTGAGTTATGATAAGCCCATTTATATAAATCTATATATAATATACATATATAAATATACATATATATTTGGGATGTCCGATATTAAATTAAATTAAATAAAAAATAAAAATCTTTACATTTATTTAACCTTTATTTACCCAGGTATTGAATTGAATTGAATTGAATTGAATTGAATTGAATTGAATTGAATTGAATACTTTATTTTGACACAAATCGTATGACCAAAAAAACATTTTAAAAGACAAGACAATAACAGTGTCAATAACGCAGGTCAAAAATGGTTGACCTAACACCCTACTAATAATAACTAATTCCTAATTAATAATTAACTCTGAATATAATAATGACGAAAAATAAACAGGGTAGGTAGGGTCTACTGTATAGTGCACCTTGTAACTTCCTGGGGGGGGTTGTGTATTTGCATCTCGTATTCATTCAGTCTGATTATTTTAAGTGTTCGTTTGTGTTTGTGTACCTGCATAAGCATAACAATAGCGTATGGAATGCAACCCATTTCATGGACATCATCATCACCATCATCATCATCATCATCATCATCATCATCATCATCATCATCATCATTGTTGTTGTCGCGTAAACCGGCCTTGTTTTGTGGAAAAGAATAAACTTCTGAGCGAAAGCTAAGATATTGTGTATGAAATGACAAAGCTAAAGAAATGGTTTGATGTAAATAAGCTATCACTGAATCTGAAAAAAAATAAATTTATGATTTTTGGCAATCGAAAACTAGATGAAAATATTGTGAAAATTGTGATTTTAATCCATACATATTATGAAAATGATTTATATAATAGGCGAAACATAGTATTGTGAACTATGTGAACTGAGTTATGATAAGCCCATTTATATAAATCTATATATAATATACATATATAAATAAATATACATATATATTTGGGATGTCCGATATTAAATTAAATTAAATAAAAAATAAAAATAAATCTTTACATTTATTTAACCTTTATTTACCCAGGTATTGAATTGAATTGAATTGAATTGAATTGAATTGAATTGAATTGAATTGAATACTTTATTTTGACACAAATCGTATGACCAAAAAAACATTTTAAAAGACAAGACAATAACAGTGTCAATAACGCAGGTCAAAAATGGTTGACCTAACACCCTACTAATAATAACTAATTCCTAATTAATAATTAACTCTGAATATAATAATGACGAAAAATAAACAGGGTAGGTAGGGTCTACTGTATAGTGCACCTTGTAACTTCCTGGGGGGGGGTTGTGTATTTGCATCTCGTATTCATTCAGTCTGATTATTTTAAGTGTTCGTTTGTGTTTGTGTACCTGCATAAGCATAACAATAGCGTATGGAATGCAACCCATTTCATGGACATCATCATCACCATCATCATCATCATCATCATCATCATCATCATCATCATCATCATCATTGTTGTTGTCGCGTAAACCGGCCTTGTTTTGTGGAAAAGAATAAACTTCTGAGCGAAAGCTAAGATATTGTGTATGAAATGACAAAGCTAAAGAAATGGTTTGATGTAAATAAGCTATCACTGAATCTGAAAAAAACTAAATTTATGATTTTTGGCAATCGAAAACTAGATGAAAATATTGTGAAAATTGTGATTTTAATCCATACATATTATGAAAATGATTTATATAATAGGCGAAACATAGTATTGTGAACTATGTGAACTGAGTTATGATAAGCCCATTTATATAAATCTATATATAATATACATATATAAATATACATATATATTTGGGATGTCCGATATTAAATTAAATAAAAAATAAAAATAAATCTTTACATTTATTTAACCTTTATTTACCCAGGTATTGAATTGAATTGAATTGAATTGAATTGAATTGAATTGAATTGAATTGAATTGAATACTTTATTTTGACACAAATCGTATGACCAAAAAAACATTTTAAAAGACAAGACAATAACAGTGTCAATAACGCAGGTCAAAAATGGTTGACCTAACACCCTACTAATAATAACTAATTCCTAATTAATAATTAACTCTGAATATAATAATGACGAAAAATAAACAGGGTAGGTAGGGTCTACTGTATAGTGCACCTTGTAACTTCCTGGGGGGGGTTGTGTATTTGCATCTCGTATTCATTCAGTCTGATTATTTTAAGTGTTCGTTTGTGTTTGTGTACCTGCATAAGCATAACAATAGCGTATGGAATGCAACCCATTTCATGGACATCATCATCACCATCATCATCATCATCATCATCATCATCATTGTTGTTGTCGCGTAAACCGGCCTTGTTTTGTGGAAAAGAATAAACTTCTGAGCGAAAGCTAAGATATTGTGTATGAAATGACAAAGCTAAAGAAATGGTTTGATGTAAATAAGCTATCACTGAATCTGAAAAAAACTAAATTTATGATTTTTGGCAATCGAAAACTAGATGAAAATATTTTGAAAATTGTGATTTTAATCCATACATATTATGAAAATGATTTATATAATAGGCGAAACATAGTATTGTGAACTATGTGAACTGAGTTATGATAAGCCCATTTATATAAATCTATATATAATATACATATAAATATACATATATATTTGGGATGTCCGATATTAAATTAAATAAAAAATATAAATAAATCTTTACATTTATTTAACCTTTATTTACCCAGGTATTGAATTGAATTGAATTGAATTGAATTGAATTGAATTGAATATTTATTTTGACACAAATCGTATGACCAAAAAAACATTTTAAAAGACAAGACAATAACAGTGTCAATAACGCAGGTCAAAAATGGTTGACCTAACACCCTACTAATAATAACTAATTCCTAATTAATAATTAACTGCATCCCCTTAACAATTGTATGTATTGAGCTGTACTGTACTGTACCCATTCTGCAATCTGTTAATAAAGTTTTCATTCATTCATTCAATAAACAATACACAAATTGAACATAGTTTTATTATTGTATAATCCCGTTGCTGTATCCTGATTGGTTTATCACTAGAGGTGTTTCGTTCACGCCCCCCCCCCCCCCCCCCACCAAATCGATTGTGTCCTTTGATACAGTATAAAAGTCATGTGTGAAATCTGTGGACCGGACAGTCGTGAGAGGGACAGAATGGCAACCTTTTACAGCACTAAACCATTGAAGGTATGTTTGTATTGTATCTCTCTCTCTCTCTCTCTCTCTATATACTTGCTTCCAGTTACGGGAATACCTTTCTCCAGTTACCGGGAATGCTTTACAGATACCTCTCTCTCATTTGAATTATTTATTTATGCATAATTTTTCTATTCTAGACATCCATCCCGAGTGTTGATCGACCAGGAATAACTCAAGTAAAGGCACCTCAAAGTAGCAAAAGAACAGGAGGTCCCGTGATCCCCCCCAAAGCAAAACACCGGATGGTCAAAAAGAAAGCCGTAAGTAAATTTTTTTATTGCATTTTCCATTATTCAGACAATCTTCTTACATGGGTCCCCCCCACCTCAAATGTACACCCCCACCCAACCTCCTCCAATGTACAGTTTCTATGTCAAATGTATGTCAGTATTCAAATGTACAGTGTCCCCCCTTGTTTGAAATTGAAAATGGGGGACCCTGATGTAAACAAGACGAAAGTCTTTCTCTGGTCTGCATCCCCTTAACAATTGTATGTATTGAGCCGTACTGTTTTCCACATCACATCACAAAATGCTCCACACATTTTATGTTCTTTTACCAATTTATTTTATCAGTTTTATTATTCTATGTTTCTCTGCTATTTTATGTTTTAGTCTTGCCTATTTTTATATTCTTTCTTTCCTTTATTCTCGCTAGCTTTTAAGTCCCTTAACTGTAGCGCTCTGAGAGTTGCCCTGCAACTGTAAAGCGCATTACAAATGAAATCTATTATTATTATTATTATTATTATTGTGACACAAATCTTATCTTAACTTTCCCTCCCTTATTGCAGGCCGCTGTTATTGTTATGGACATCCTGCCACTCCCAGCTGAGGAAACACCAACACCAACCATTACTAACATTTGCAATACGATTGTACAGTCAACGGTTGGTATTGTTATTGAGCAAAACGTAAACAAGCATGTTACCAGGTTGGTGAAACAAGTGGAGGAGACTGAGAAATGCTTGGGGGAGAAGACTCAGATCTTGGGGGATCGTCAGGAGGCAGAGGTGGCCAGGCTGGAGGCGATTGTGAAACGCCTGGACGACCGCCTGGAGGCGAGTAAGAATCGACACAAGACAGAGCTGGCCAGGCTGGAGGCGATTGTGAAACGCATGGACGACCAGCTGGCCAGGCTGCTTAAACCCTCTGGCGTTACACCCTCCTCTCCACAACCTGCGGCTCAGCCATTCAATAGGCAGCTTCTGTTTTACACACCAACGAGAGATGAGAATGTACCATGGCGGCCTCTATCACCCTCTCTGTCCAGTCCATACCCATCCCAAGTGGGCGATGAGAATGTACCACCATGGTTGGCTCTATCACCCTCTCTGTCCCAAACGCCCCAGAATGATGATGATGATAATGATGATGAAGATGATGCATGTTTTTCGCCGCAACCGCTTTCTCCTCAAATGACACCCTTTAGAACGCCTCTGCCAGTACCTGCAGTTCCAGTGGCAAAACCACAGAAAAAAGCACAGCGACAGCGTCCAGCCCTGCCCAACATACAACTGGAAAGTATTTCAGCAGACGACGAGCAAAAGGCGTTCGATCATGCTCATGACGCACAAGGCAAACAACGGCCTGACGACTACGCAGGGCGATTGTTCATGTTGCTAGTGGACTTTGAAACCTACCAAAAGTGGGCTCACAAAGTCAATTGGAATGGCAAACGGGGGAAACATGCTTTACCTAAGAACCTCAGAGTGATGTTGATTGCTAAAGTTAAAGAACGCTATAGTGTAGTCTCCTGGGACAAAGTTCGTGATCGAGTGAATGAACGTTTGCGGAACCCACGATCAGAGGATCCAAGGAAAAGGCTACCATACTGTTTGAATGAGTTTTGTATCTGAACCAGACAAGTCTTTCTCTGGTCTGCATTCCCTTAACAATTGTATGTATTGAGTTGTACTGTACCCATTCTGCAATCTGTTAATAAAGTTTTCAACCAATCAATTCGCTCTGTCGCTGTGTCGCTCTGTTTAGCTGGAGGTGTTTCCCCCCCGGGAGATACAGTATAGGAGGACGGACCGCCGGCCGGGACCGGACGTTAGTTTGTCGTGAAGCGAGCGTATATATAATTAGCAGGTCTGTGTTGTGTGTTACGAGAGAGTATTAACCTGTAAAACCCATATTGAGCTGGAATTAAACTATCATATACGAATACAACCTCTCCTCATTCTTCCTGACATTACTGCAAGCCTGATCGCTACTTTACAGCATTATTCAAACGTGATAGGAAGTTTCACATTCTTGTACAAAATAAATATACTGTCTCATAAATATACTCTTACAATATATAAATAAACGTTTCGACCTTACCGGTCTTCCTCAAGCATGAATGAATGAATGAATGAAAACTTTATTTAACAGATTGCAGAATGGGTACAATACAGTACGGCTCAATACATACAATTGTTAAGGGGATGCAGACCTGAGAAAGACGTTTTGTCTTGTTTACATCAGGGTCCCCCATTTACAATTCATCATAACATAATGACATGCATGACATACAGATAGACAGTACTGCTACATCTATACATTTATGACATATCAGATTTGCAAAATACAGTACTGTTTGTGATACGAAAAGAGTCCAGAAAAGAGAGTATACATTTGACATATTATTATTGTATTGTGATATGTTTTGTTTCATGTTGAAAATAAAATAAAAATATTTGATCAAAATATCGATATCGGTGCATCCCTAATTATTGCTGATGTGATTATGCTTCTTGCCACTGCACAAATGGCCTTCTGTACAAAAAGAGTCTAAAAAAGAGAGTATATGATAACGTTAGCACACTGGCTCATTGATTTAACTGTAGAGTAGCAAGCCAAGTTACTATGGGGGACCCTGATGTAAACAAGACGAAACGTTATTATGCACATCGTTGCGGGCAATTTCATTTGATAAATAATAAAAAAAAAAATACATATATTAAACCGGCTAGGATTCGAACCCCGGGCGTCAGCTTGAAAGGAATAACCTAAACCACTAGACCACGGTACCAGACAAAATATATCCATTATAAATAGAGCCCACCTACTGTAGCACCTCCACTGCTAATTCGACAGGTCTTAACGGTTTAATTATTTTATTTCAGCAACATTGCGTACACAAACCTATTGTTACCAAGAAGCATTACACTAACGCTTTCTTTTGATGAAATGAATTGAAAAGAGAGCCGTACTGTACGTCGGCCATCTAATGAAGTTAGATTTGACACGTTGTTTACTTGTTTATTGCACAATGTCGCTCTATTGGTTGGATTCTTATTATATATTATTACTATTGTATTATGCACACGTTTAACTTATTCATTCTTTAATTCAGCAACATTCATTCATGCAGTCTGTAGACATACTGTAGGACGTTGTAGCATCCTATGAATGAAGTCACCAGCTGTGCGGAGCTCCTCCAATGAATGAACAAAAAGCCGGCGCGTCGGGCAGTTGTCACCAGCTGTATGAGAGCGCCCCCGCTGGTCATTGTTAACATTAACCATGCCAAGCGACGTGATAACAGCAGGCAAACAGCTGCTCCTGGACTTTTCCCAGCTGTATCTGTATATTCATAGCACGGGGAGGCGCCGTGGCAGTCCGGCCCCTGGCCCCTTGGGTTTCTGACAATGTGGCCCCCTGAACAATTTAGTTGAATAGCCCTGCCCTATGCTGTAACCGGTCGCACCACTATTCTGTCCCTTTCTGTCCCTACTTGGCTAGGTCAGCCTGCAAATTGCCGATCCTCACTGAAGAAAAAATGTTACCCCCCCGTCTTGAGAAAAGCTGAGCCAAGCCGAAAGAGACAGCCATATTCTGACACCACAGCTCCATCTCCCGCCCCGGCAAATTTTCCTCAGATGGCTGAATGAGCTATATCACGCTGCCATTCCACACACGCAACGCCGGTCTCTTTTGTGACTGCGCCAGCCAACTAAGCCACCACAGTACAATTACCCAGGATGTGTCGTGTAACTCACCCTCAGGCCTCGTAGTGTAGATCGTAGTTGGAAGTTGCGTTCAGGTCACTCAGTTGTCAAGATCTGATGAGGCAGGTTAGCATTGTCATTCACACTGAGTTGGTGAACCTCCTTGTTTAGTATTACTAGTTCCATGCGTAAGCATGCTGGTAAGCCTAGCAGTGGCTGGACGTTTCTCTCCACAATGTAGAACTGCAGTGCATAAGGCTGGCCTGCTGACATGATAGCATTACTGAACCCACAGTGTTGATCTGATCTCCTCCATATGCAATCAAGTTAGTGATTTTTGAACGGTCGATTTCTTCTCCTTTCTCCACATGTTTGAATGCATCATATGACATGACATTGCACCTTGCTCCTGTATCGACTTTCATTTCGATAGGCTTGCTATTGACATGAACAGTGGTAATTGCTTCACTTTTCCCTTTTGCATTAAAGTTTATTGTGTCAACATTCTCCAGTGTTATTCCATCCACATAGAATAATTCTTCATCGCTACCACTTGTGGCTCATGTTGGTTGACAGATCTCCTTTGCCTCTGTGTGCTAGAGCGTTGCTGTGTTAATCTGCAACTGTTTTTGTAGTGGTTCCATTTCTTGTATGTGTGACATTGTTGACCATATGCAGGGCACACCTCCCTCTTAGCTGCATGGCTGCCGCCATAATTGTTAAATTTGTGATATGCGTTATTTTCTGACTGTGGTTTCTGTCTTGTCTCAAATCTCTGTTTCCTTGAGACTCTGTGTTGCACGCTGGTCAGACAGCTCATGTATTCGACACACTGATATGGCCTTAGTTAGAGTCAGTTCACTATCACCCAGCAATACCTTTCTCAGACCATCGTCACTTATGCCACATACAAGTCTATCTCTGGTGAGGTCGTCTTGCAATATTCCAAAATTGCAGCTCTTAGCTTTGATCCTTAAATCAGTAACGTATGATTCAATTGTCTCACCTTGGTTTTGGCATCTTGTGTTAAACTTGTTCCTTTCCATTGTAATGTTGGTTTGAGGATTGCAAATTTCCCGAAATTTTCTCTTTAAACATACTGGGTTCTCCTTAGACTCCGCGGGAGTGATGACGTTTCCACCTTCACCGGGTGCTCTTACCGCCGCTGCGTATGTGAATGATCTCTCACCAGACCAGGCTGCAGAAACAAATTAGTGGGGGGGCATAAAATGTTCCCGGGGGGGCACAATGGTTTTTCAACACAGGTTCCCTTTTATACATTTCAGCTGGGACAGCGGCGCTGTGGCTTGCTTGGTGCTGCCCACGGTGCTGAACTAAACAGCAAAGAGGCAATTGAAAAATCTAATTTCTCTCTATCTTAAGAACATTCACTTATACAAAAACAGACTGAACGGATATATATAACAGACCTGCTGGGGCAGCGGACTGAGAGCAGGGGACACAAACAGGCTGGATAAGATGGTCAGGAAGGCCAGTAGCGTGGTTGGGGTGGAGCTGGACTCTAGCGAGGGTGGCGGAGAGGAGAAACCTTGCTAAGCTCCAGGCCATCAGGGAAAACCCCTCCCACCCAGTATACACAGACTTGGCTGACAGGAGGAGCATGTTATAGGCTCACTCTACCTAAATGCAGCACTGAACGGCACAGGAAGTCCTTCATTCCGACAGCCATCAGACTATACAATGCATCACTGTGCCTCACTGCATCACTGAGCACAGAGTGACAGTTACCATCTTCCTGGACTCTTACTTTTTAAACAGCACTGTGCAATATTACACCTACTGTAGACTTCAGTATATTTTTACTGTATTTATAGTATATATTTTTTTATTTACTGTATCTTTTATTCTATTTTTATTCTATTTCATTTTATTCTATTCTTAGGCCATTTGTTTTGTTATTCTTATTCGTGACTTGTTCTGTCTAAATGTTTAATGTTGAGTGATTTGCAGTGTCAAATTTCCCTCAGGATAATACATTTCTATTCTATTCTATTCTATATCTTTGAAAAGTCTCCATTTATTCAACACTTCTGAATTCACTGAAAACTGAACTGAACTGACAAAAATAAGGTGCATAAAAAGCAAACAAAATTCCTCCACAGGCTACTCACCATCATTAGTAGAGCGGCAAGCAGCGTTTGGGGACAGAGTGAAATCTTCTTAAAACACTGCCCCTCCACTCATTCCTGAACTTTTTTGTTAAGTCCTTCTCAAATGCCAACTGAATTAAATTGGCCTTGCGTCGATGAAGCATACTAAGGCGATGTTCTGTAAAGACGTTCTTGAGGGTAGAAAACTAATTCTCACAGAGTGCCGTGCTAGCTTCAGTAGTGTTGTTATCAGGGGTGTAAAGTACTTGAGTAATTGTACTTTGTTACAATACTTAAGTACTGTTTTGGGGGATTTGTACTTAACTCAAGTATTATTAGGTTTGTGTACTTTGTACTTTTACTCCATTACATTTCAGAGAAAAAAAACATACTTTTTACTCCTTACATTTAAAATGCAGACCTACAAAGTACAAATCTCACAGGTCAGACTATTTTAATTAGTATCTTTGTTTCTCTGGCCGAACGAACGTTAACATTATTAATCCTGCGTCCGAACTTTATTTAAAGACAGACAATCAAATCCCCATCAATGGAAAATGAACCTGCCCATACCCCTGCTGATTGGTCCTTGTGCAAGACTAGAAAGCGGGATCTTTGATTAAACGCCTGCTCTCAGAAGAATATGCCTTATGAGTGATGAAGAGGATGAAACGGTCGGCGACAGCGTGGACGGACAAGACGAGCATCCATGGCCCTATCTACATAAACTGTCAACACTGATTCTTATAAAATTAAGTGTCTCCTTTGCCTCCCCCGATCCCATGAAATCTCTGCCTTAAAAAATTCGTATAAATGTATAGTTAAAATGAAAACTTGGCCCACGATGGAATGAGTTTGAGACCCCTGGTCTATCCCTTTAAAAAAAATTACTTTTACTTTTTAGTACTTAAGTACATTTAAAAGTAGGACTTTTTGACTTTTACTCAAGTGTGTTTTTAGCCAGATACTTTGACTTTTACTTGAGTCAGATTTTGAGACAGTACCCATACTTTCACTTAAGTATAATTTATGGGTACTTTTTACACCCCTGGTTTGTTCTTGACATCAGTGCCCACTAAGGCTGTCCCCGACTAAGGATTTGGATAGTTGACTTTGATTGACCAAAACATATTTCTTTTTTTTACCAGGGTGGGCACAGCTGCCTCTGTGGGCGGGCCCGGCCCCCTAATGCCCGCCCATGGCGCCGGGTCTGTCTCTCACGTTCAATGGCTTCTGATCCTGCCAGATTGAGTAGAATATACGCCTGTGTGCGGGCTGGTTTTTCAGAGTGTGCCGCCGCAATGAAAATGTCGTACTCTTGTTCAAACACTCGCCAATTCTCTGCGATGTTCCCATCAAATACCAGGGGATCGGGTCTGTGGAACCCATCTGCCATGACGACATTGTATGATAATGTGCGTGGCTAATTAGTAGGCTACAAGTTCAATGTTAGCTTGTTAGCCTCTCAATCGATAAAAGAAATCATTCCTTGCCTTTTCTTTTATTATCGTCTTTCTTGAAACGTGCATAATCCAGTATGTCTGCTTTTACTTCTGACACCATGTTGAATGACCAGACGGAGGGAATACTTTATAAAGTATTATGTTTATTACCACAACACATGGCTTAACACAGGCTCTACCGAGAGTGCACATTAAACAGTAGACGGTACGCTGGCCGCTATAAAAAAGCTCAGAGCGTTTTCCTGAGTCTCGCGACTGCCGCGGCTCCGCCACTTCCTCGATGTTGATTAGTCGGTCGAAAAGAGTTACCTTGATGAGCGCGCTCCTCTCCAAAAGTTTAACTAGTTTATGTCCCAAACGCTGCCGCCGAGGCGCGGCGCTGGGAAAAGGAGTGCGCCTGTCGCATAGAAATGAATGACAGAAAAGGAGCTGACAACTCATAAAACGTCCCCGGTCGACACAGGCCATAGGCTATAGGTATGAGTATTACAGAACCACATATAGTCCACACCACACAGGTGTCAAATACACATGCTCAGATGAACCCCTCTGATCCAACACTGTCTAAAATTCACACACAACAGTCCTATTTACACATAAACACACGGATGAACCAATACCGAACAACAAGTCGACGACCAAACACATCGAGTCTAACATTATTATAGTAGGCAAAAAAATGCAACATTATCGCCACCCACCTGTCCTGATGGTCTGCCAATTGTCAAAATCTGCATGTCACAGAAGTAGTCCCCGCAGCAGGCTGCTTCGCCTTCTTTGTAAAATCTAAATTGGTTAGAAGGCTTACTTCTTTCTTTGATATTCCGTTTAACTTTCGACATTATCCTATTGATTTGTGCCTGCAGACTGCAGTGCAGCGCCGCCACGCTCTGAATGGTAAACGCAAGAATAGCATGTATGTTGCATGCATGTTGCATGTGTATTACGAGTAGTGTATATCTGCAGTACCGCAACCCCATAGATGTATGCTATTGTCTATTACGGTGAATTAGTGCGCAAATCATTAATCATACATCAAAATAGCAGAATTATTTTATTATACACGATGATGACGATACAGAAAATTACAGACAAATTATATATGCATGGCAAAAATAGCATTTATTGTCAGTATTTTAGAGACCCCCCAAAAATTCACAAATCATGTTTTCAGGGGAGCTGATGTCTGATCTAGGGGAGCCAATGGCTCACCGAGCTGCCCCATGGTTCGCACCCTGCCTGTATTTCCCCTTGAGTCCGTTCCTGTATATTCTTTCCACGTTTTCCAGCTTTGCTGAGGTTTTGGTTTCCTGTGTTGTTGTTTTTTTATCCACTTTTTCTCCTTATTTTCTATTTTTCTCCCATCCCAATTTCGTGTATTCAATTCTCCCCTCCCCTGTCTTGAACGTTGCTCGACTATGCCCCCCACTGGTCGGTTGTAGAGAGGATAGAAGCCTTGCATCACGTGTTCGCTCCGGCACACGAGGAGGCAGCCTGTCACATCTTTTTGCCTGCCAGCGCGGACTCTCATTGGCGAGGTGTAACGCATGGGAGGCTCACACTACCCTCGCCACTTCTTGTCTCTGCTGTGAAGGCCTCTCCCAACCGTCCTGTAGGGGTCACTGTCCACAACGGCCAATCCCCACCCATCGACTTCCACCCGCTAACTCTGCCAAATGAGCCAGTACGACGGCCGGCCCAAGCCGAAGGCAATGCTGAGACTGCGATTCAATACCAGAGTCTCTTGCATTGGTGACAAGCGCAATCTCTGCTACGCCACCCAGCCTCTTGGTTTCCCGTGTTTTGAAGTACGGTTTTGTTTGTCCCTTGTAACGCCCCTTGTTTACTGCTGCTCAGTAAAGCATTTTCATTATACTTCACTCTGTCGACTCTGCCTCGTCTCTCTCACCCATCTCTGTCCTGCGATTGAATCCTACACACTTCTCCTAAACACCCCATTGCAACAGAATGGCGCAACCATCCCAGGATTCAGCGGACAAAGGGAGAGACCGAGCGAGCGACACGCTGCTCGCTATGGAGCCTTTCTTCGAGGGGGATTTCCTCTCCTTGTCCGAGAAGGAGAGGATGACCATGCACGCGCTGCTCACCTGCACGAGTGAGACGTGCAGCGTGGAGCAGGCGCCACTGCTGGCGGAGCATGCCCGACAGCTGGGACTGATAATCCAGGCATTCTGGTCTCCAATCCCCAGTTCCTCCCCCGCAAGTAAGACCCCCATTACTGCTGCTAGCTTAGCTCCCCCCGCTAGAATAGCCATTGCTAGAACCTCAGTCCCCACAGCTAAGTCTATGGTTTCCTCTGTTAGGAGACTCTATGTGGGCTCGTTCTCTACCACTAGCTTAGCTCCCCCTGCTAGAGTAGCACATGCTAGCATAGCCCCTACAGCTAGCAAGTCTAGAAAGGCTAGCAAAGCCCTTACAGCTAGCAAAGCTTCTGCAGCTAGCAGAACCTTTGCTGATACCGTAGCTTCTTCAGTAGCTACACCTACCTAGCTTCCCTTGCATGCACAGGCCCTATAGCTAACATAGCCTCAGATGCTGGGACCGCCCCTTCGGCCGGCATGGCCTCCGTGGTTAGCATAGCCCCTGCTGCTAGTTTAGCCCCCACTGCTAGCACCATAGCCCTCTCTGCTGGTATAGCGTCTACTACTGGTCCCGTAGGCCCCCTCTGGGACAGGTTTGATGAGGCACATTCACTTTTGCTAATATTCATTATTCTCCAGCCTGCAGTCTGGAGGAGCGAAAGAGCGCTTATCACCTGGTGTTCTCCATGATGAAGTGGAGTCCTGGAAAAGCATGCGAACTCCGGTTACTGACCGGGAACATGTTTAGGGTGCTCTTCCAGGACCCCAACTCCCCAGCCGACTGCCAAGCTGCTAACCCTGTCAGGCCCTTTGCAGATAGCAAGGCCTCTACTACTAGCTTAGCCCCCGCCGCTAGTGTAGCCTCGGTAGCTACACTACTAGTCCCATCCACTAGAGCACCTGCTGCTAGTTCCTTAGCCCCGTCCACTAGAGCATCAGCTGCTAGCCCCTCAGTCCAGTCCACTAGAGCCCTGTCTGCTAGCATAGCATGTACAGCTAGCAAGTCTCAGAAGGCTAGCAAGTCTAAGAAGACTAGCATGACCTCAGCTGCTAGCGTAGCCCAGACAGCTAGCTTAGCCTCTGCAGCTAACCAGGACTCTACTGCTAGCTTAGCTTTTGCTCCTCGCTTAGTCCCTAGAGCTGGTTTAGCCCCTCCTGCTAGGGTAACCTTTACCGCTAGCTTAGCCCCTGTAGCCTGCGTACCTTCATCAGTTACCTCCCTAGCTTCCCCTGCTAACACCAGCCTTACAGCTAACAAGACCTCTGATGCTGGGACCGCCCCTTCGGCCGGCAAGGGCCCTGTGGTTAGCTTAGCACCCTCTGCCACTGTAGCCTCTACAGCTCCCTCGGCTAGTGTAGCCACTACTGTTGGTCCCCTAGCTCCCCCTGCTAGCACAGGTTCTACTGCTAACCAAACCTCCGATGCTGGGACCGCCCCTTCGGCCGGCATGGCCTCCAGGGTTAGCATAGCCCCTGCAGCTAGCAGAAACCCAGATAGCATAGCCCAGGCGGCTAGCACAGACTCAACTGCTAGCTTAGCCCCTGCCACTTGTGTGGCCTCTGTAGCTGCCCCCATAGCCACAACTACCAGTCCAGTCCCGTCTGCTAGAGCTCCTGCTGCTAGCACCTTAGTCTTGTCCGCTAGAGTTCCGACTGCTAGCACCTTAGTCCTGTCTGCTAGAGCCCCTGCTGCTAGCACCTCAGCCCTGTCCGCTAGAGTTCCGACTGCTAGCACCTTAATCCCGTCCGCTAAAGCTTCGGCTGCTAGCACCTCTGCACCGTCCGCTAGAGTTCCGGCTGCTAGCCCCGTAGCCTCTTCTGCTAGAGCTCCATCTCCAAGTGTAGCCCTTGCAGCTAGCACAGGCCCTGCAGCTAGCACTGCCCAGGCAGCTAACACAGCCTCTACTGCCAGCCTAGCTCCTGCTAGTTTAGCCCTTGCAGCTAGTACAGGCCCTGCAGCTAGCACTGCCCAGGAAGCTAACCCAGTCTCTACTGCCAGCCTAGCCCCTGCTAGAATAGCTCCGGCTGCTCCTGTTCCTTCTCCGGCTCCCGAGGAGACCCCGACATCTGGTCCGGGTCCTGCTCCTGTCCCCGGGGAGTCACCTGGTCCAGCTCCTACGCCTGGCCCTTCCTCTATGTCCGGTCCGGCTTCTACGCCCGAGCCCGGTTCAACACCTGGTCCGGCTCCAGCGCCTGGCCCAGCTGCTACGCCAGGTCCGGCCTCCGTGCCAGGGCCAGCCTCTACGCCCGGTCCGGCTGCAACGCCTGGTCCCGTCTTTACGTCCGGTCCGGCTTCTACGCCGAGTCCGGTTTGACACCTGGTCCGACTCCTACGCCTGGTCCGGCCGCTACGCCTGTTCCGGCCTCCACGCCCAGTCCAGCCTCTACGCCTGGTCCGGCTGCAACGCCTGGCTCCGGGTCCTCGTGTGGCCCCGCCTCTACGTCCGGTCCAGCTTCTACGCCCGAGTCCGGTTCAGCACCTGGTCCGGCTCCTACGCCTGGCCCAGCCAGAAATTACATTTGTTTGCATGTGAATTGTATCTAAATTGATAAACATCATACCGTATTTGTTTTGGGAGCCACCTGTGATGTGTTGAGGTCATTGTATATCGTGCTGCATGTCCCTGTGGGGATACCGTACCTACCCAGCAGTCTTGTACCTGTCTGCTGAGGTAGTTTCCCCTTTGAAGTGTAGCTCCGCTATTTTACAATTTTTCTCTGGTTAGAATTTGTCTAAACATTAAACTGTAATAACGTAGTGCATAACGCTCACTGTATTACATAATGTTTTTTTTATCCACTTTTTCTCCTCTTTTTAAAATGTTCTCCCATCCCAATTTAGCCGTGCCAATTCTCCCCTTCCCTGTCTTGAACGTTACTTGCATGTGCCCCCCACTGGCCGGGTGTAGGGAGGATAGAAGCCCCTCCGATACATGTGTAGGCAGCCAGTCGCATCTTTTCACCTGCCAGCGCAGACTCTTATTTGGCGAGGAGTAACGTGTAGGAGGCTCACACTGCCCCCGCCATTTTCCTGTCTCTGCTGTGCAGGCGCCCCAACCAACCTGTAGGAGTCGCTGTTTACAACCTCCAGATTACCACCCATCGACTTCCCACCCGCTAACTCTGCCAATTGAGTTAGTATGACGGCCGGCCCAAGCCGGAGACAACGGCGACAGCTGGATTCGATACCGGTGTCTCGTGCGTTGGTGGCGAGCGCAATGTCCGCTGCGCCACCCAGTATTGTATTGTATAGTATTACATAATGTATTGTATTGTATAACTGTATTACATAATGTAATGATAACTGTGTTGGTTTGACCACTGGTATTGGTTCTATGTGTGTGTTGCGTTTTGCAAACGCTAGAACTTGGAAAGCTTGCTATGGCGCGAAAACATCTCGAGAAGGAAGTTTAATGTACCATTTTATGTTGTACATGCAGGTCTACAAGATGTGCAGTGGCCAGGAAAAACACTACAGCTGTTTTATTTCATGTCTTTCATAGGTATGAAGCTCCATACATAATGCAAACATGTTATGTTCAACGTTATATCTGTCGTTAATTTATACTGTTGCATGTCCAGCAGGTCGTGCAAGTTTACCAATTTGGTTTATAGACCTACAAATGAATGTTATGGTACTGTGTCGTGGTACATTTTTTTTTTTTTTTTTGGTCTTTTTCCCCCTCCATTTTCCTCCGATTTTCTCCCATCCCAATGTTAGTCGTATGCCAATTCCCAGTCCCTTCCTGGTCGCTGCGCACTTACCCCCCACAGTCAGATCATCTGGGAGAGTGGAGGCTACCACGTGCTTCCTCCGACACACGTCCAGCCAATCACCGCTTCTTTTCACCTGGCAGCGCGGATTCTCATCGAGAGGGCGTAGCGTGTGGGAGGACCACACTATCCCCCTCGAGTCCTATCCGCGCTTAGCAGGCGCCCCGACCGAACTGTAGGAGTCGCTGTTTACAACGACCCGGACCCACCCCGCCAGCTTCTCCCACCCTCTAATACAGCCAATTGTATTAGTGCAGACGGCCAGCCAAGCTGGTGACAACCCCGGAGCTGTGAGCTGGATTCGAACAGGCGAATCCAGCTCACATTCGAACAGGCGAATCCAGCTCACAGCTCCGGGGCTGGTGACGAACGCAATCTCCGCTCGGCCACCTAACCGCCTTGTGTCGTGGTACATTGTATTGGAAAGTAGTGGGTTTGTTATTTTAATTGTTATGAGAATGTAAAATACATGTACTTTTATAAATACTGTGTCATTGAGACATTATAAAAAGAGCAGTCTTGTACCTGTCTGCTGAGGTCTACAAGATGTGCAGTGGCCAGGAAAAACACTACAGCTGTTTTATTTCATGTCTTTCATAGGAAATAAATGGTCGAAAGCAGTTCCCAGTCTCTTCAATCTCTGACAAAATGAGAACCATTACACTGGTGCCCTGACCTTCTGGATCTTCAAGATCAGCTCGACGCCAATTGCCGTGGATGCTGTGTGGCTGTCCAGATCATGTGTACAAGATCAGTGTGTGGTCAGATCTGTAACTAGTATATTGGTCAGAGCGAAGTGTTTTCACTCCCATACATAGAGTGACGATTATTTTTGTTTTGTTTTGTTAAGAAGGAAAGATATATATATATAATTATTATTTTGATTATACTTTTTTTTTTCTCATTTTGTATTCTGTAATTTTACACAACGCAAGTACTTGTAATGGCTGAGGGGTTAGTTGATAACAATATGGTGGACACTTTTGCCAGTCCAGTCCTGCCAAAGGGAAGGGGTTTAGCGTTTAGTGGTTATACTGGTGGCAGTGATGTCACCAGAAAGTTTGATAGGGGGGTAGGACATTCCCGGTCCATGGCTGACAGCGGTAGGGGTACAGGGTTAAGTCAGAGCCCAGGTTGTGCTCCTGTTGGGCAGTTCATGGGGGAGGATCCTCACACTTCTACACCTAGTAGTGATGCTGATGCTATGAACCACCTCACAGATATGGTAGGGCAGTTAGGTGTCCAGATTGGCGAGTCTATAGTCGCAAAGTTGATGTCATCTGGTGTAATAAACATGATTGGCGATCCTCAGAATACTTCACATAGTCAGAATACACACAGGGAAGCTACCAGACAAGAAGCCCCACATGTGACAGTTCAGGTTAGGCCAGACAGAGAACCTGTAGTGGAAAATGTATGGTTTCTATATGATATTAGATCAGAATTACATCATTGCTATCGATCTGCACTCTACCACGGAGCTCTGTAATATATTAACAGATCTCTGGTGGTACATTGACAGACCTCTGTGGGATGTATTGATCTTTACCAGGACGGGGGGGGGGACATGATGACATCCCGGTTTTGGGTCAGAATAGATGAGATCGTATGATGTTACGGGGGAGGAGACGCCGGTCATGTTGTCATGTGATCAACTGTTCTAGAATGTCTATAAGTGTCAGTGTAAGGGGAGGGACCGCTCTCTTCCTCTTCTTCTTCTTCCTCCCTTTCTGACCAGCGCCGGGTTTCATATCAATTTGGTTCTGTATTACCCCTGTTCTGTATTACTTCTGTATTAATTCTGTTCTGTACTCTTAAACCAATGCTTCAAATCTTCTGTTAACTTCTATTTCTTGAATAAATTACAAGCACCTGTTAAAATTGGAACGACGTCTCCTGGTGTGTCAATACAACTTAGCCACTACATTTGGTGACCCCTGACTTGTAGATTGCCCGGCCGGGCTCCTCGGCAGCCAGCTTGCGGACCTCCCGTAGAAATTCTGACGGTCGATCGACAAGATAAGGTAAGCATTTTTGCTTTTAGTAAAAAGTCTGTTAGAAATCCTGCGAGGAGAGAAAGCTGAGCTGGCTGTGTGACAAAGTCTGGACGGACGACTAAAAACGAACACGAGTGGAAGTGACACGAGGCGTATCCTTTTTAACAGGCTATAATGCGCATTTTGAAAGCTAATTAATCTTAATTCAACACATTTTTTCACTGTGTATGTTTTCAACCTTTTTGTCATACTTTCTCCGACACCCTTTAAAAACACTCTCGCACCATTTTTGACCCCTTATCTATCTCTCTCTCAACTTCTCCTTGTTTTCTCTTGTGACTCACTCTCTTTCCCTTTTATTCTAGATAAGTCATTTGTTTATTCTATCATTGTATTGTATACATACAAGTCATAATCGTTGTTTAGCTATTTAATGAACCAATTGTTTGGATCACCTGATCAGTGATCATAGAGCAGTCAGGTTTTTGTTTGGGTTGCTACCATAGATCAAATCTATCTAACTATAGCTATTTGGGTCACTTACCGGGTAACCGCAGAGCAGTTAGAGTTTTTTTTGTTTGGGCTGCATACCATAGAATAGATCTATCTAACAAACTATAGCTGTTTGGGTCACCTACCGGGTAACCATAGAGAAGTTAGGGTTTGTTTTGTTTGTTTGGGGAACTTTACCATAGGACGAACATAGAATGAAGGAGCTGTTTGGGTTCCTTGATAAGGGGTCATAGAGCAGCTGCACTGCACTGTTGTGTGTCTCTGCTGGAGACAGAAATTGGATACAGTTTAGTGTCTTAGATGAAAACGTCGGTTAGTCGAATAATTATTAATTGATCTGATGTAAACTGGGAACTTTTTTGTTGTTGAATAGTCAAGTCAAGTCAAGTCAGTTTTATTTGTATAGCACGTTTACAAATGACTAACAGCCAAACCAAAGTGCTTCACAACATGATAAAAAACACATACAATGCAATAAAAATACACTAGAAAAGAGGTAGAGTACAGTACAGTGCAAAGTGCAAAGTGCAAAGTGCAATAAAAGAGACAAGAAAATTTGATAAAAAAATGCAGAGTGACAGCTGACGTCATGTATAGATGCTGGGCTAGCTCTGGTCAAAGGCCAGGGAGAAGAGATGTGTTTTGAGCAAGGATTTAAAAACCTCCAGGCTCTGGGCAGATCTTATGTGGAGGGGGAGGCTGTTCCAGAGTCTGGGGGCAGCAGCAGCAAAGGCTCTATCTCCCCTGGTTTTTAGCCTGGTCCTAGGCACCTCCAGCAGCAGCTGGTCAGCAGACCTTAAGGCTCTGGATGGGGTGGGGTGATGTAGGAGCTCAGCTAGGTACGGTGGAGCCAGCCTGTGTAGTGCTTTAAAAACAGTAAAAGTTTAAAATCAATACGGAAACGGACGGGGAGCCAGTGGAGAGAAGCCAGAACTGGTGTAATGTGGTCACGTTTCCTGGTACCGGAAAGCAGGCGGGCAGCCGCATTTTGTACCAGTTGCAGGCGACGAAGCAGCAACTGGTCAATGCCGATATACAACGCATTGCAGTAATCCAGCCGGGTCGAGATAAAGGCATGGATCACCCTCTCCAGAGCCTTCTGGGAGAAGTATGGTTTGGTCTTGGCTAGGAGTCTGAGGTGGAAAAAGCTAGTTTTGACCACCGAACTAACCTGCTTATCAAATAAAAAATTTCTGTCGAAGATTACTCCGAGGTTTCTGACAGAGGAGCGGATATTTGAGCCCAGGGGGCCTAGGGCAATGGCTGTAGGGTCAGGTGAATCATTACTAAATAAAAGTATCTCTGTTTTGCGCTCATTTAAGTTGAGAAAGTTTGAACTCATCCATAATTTAATATCAGCCAGGCAATCTAGCAGTGGTTGTAATGTGACCTTGCCTTTTGCTTGTAAGGGTAGATATATCTGCACATCGTCGGCAAAACAATGGAAGGACATGTTGTGCTTTGCAATGATTGAGCCTAAGGGTAACATATATAATAAAAAGAGGATGGGGCCCAGTATCGACCCCTGGGGCACCCCACAGGTAAGTGGGGCCGCTGAGGAGAAGAATTCTCCAAGCTGGACTGAGAAGCTCCGGTCAGTCAGGTAGGACTTGAACCAGCTTAGGGCGACGCCTGTGATGCCAACATGTTTTTCCAGGCGCGACAGTAGGACAGTGTGGTCTATAGTGTCGAAGGCGGCTGTAAGGTCTAAAAGCACGAGAATGGCGGGATTTCCAGAATCTGCAGCTAAAATTAGATCATTTTGGACTCTCAGGAGGGCTGTTTCAGTGCTATGGCGCGGTTTAAAGCCAGACTGAAACTTTTCATGGATTTGATGAACATCTAAAAACAGTTTTAACTGGAGGTAAACTGCTCGCTCCAGGACTTTTGACAGGAAGGGTAATTGGGAAATAGGCCTGAAATTAGATAAAATAGAGGGATCAAGGTTTTTCTTTTTTATCAGGGGTTGAACCACAGCGTGTTTAAAGGCAGTTGGGACACAGCCAGAGCTGAGAGAGGAATGTACCAGCAACAGAATAGTGGGCAAGACTGAATCGAGCACTTATTTTAGAAGGCAAGAGGGAAGGCTATCTGAGGGGCAGTTTGTGGGCCGTAAGTGTTTAATGATGTCAGAGAGAGAGGGGGGAGAGACGGGCTCGAACTGCTCAAAAACAGCAGGCAGGGAGTGTAGGGGAGAAGGGGGGGGGGGCTGGGAAGGCTGTAATGAGAACTGGTCTGAGAGCAGAGATTTTATCAATAAAAAAACTTTAAATAACTTTCACAGAGAGCAGATGATGGCACAACTGGGGAGACATCACAGGGGTTAATGAGGGAGTTAAGAATTTTAAAAAGAATCTGGGGCTTGTGGCAATTTGTAGAGATCAAATTGGAGATGTATTCGCATTTAGCAGTTTTGACAGCATTTTGATATGCAGATAGGCAGTCACGTAGGATTTTGAGGCAGACGTGGAGCTTATCCTTATTCCACTTTCTCTCTGCACGCCTACATGTGCGTCTGAGAGCACGCATGGAGTCATTTAGCCATGGTGTTTGGAGTGTTTTGCTGCATTTGGACCTGAGAGGTGCAACAGAGTCTAAAATATTTTTGCAGGTTGAGTCAAACATTGAAATTAAATCATCTATATTAAAAACACAGTTTGCGCCCAAGGCGTGAAGTGGGGAACCGTTAAAAGCATCAGAAAAAAGCACAGCAGTCAGGGGGCCCAACGTGCGCGAGTAGCGCGCAGGGGCATGGGCATTCTTATGTAGGCACGGGGCTATTAAGGTAAACACAACAGGTGAGTGGTCAGAAAGACCTGCAGCACAGATGTTTGTTATAGAGACAGATATACCAAACGATAACACAAGATCTAACGTGTGACCTTTTTCATGTGTTGGGCCAGTGACTGATTGTATCAGATTAAATCAATCAATGAGATTCAGAAAGTCCCGGGATAGGGGTAGCAGCGGACAGCAGACATGAACATTAAAATCACCGCAAATTAAAACATGGTCATATTTCACCATGATCCCAGCGAGAAAATCGGCAAAGTCTGTGATAAACTCCTTGTTGTATTTGGGTGGACGATAGACAACAGCACAGAACACAGGGGATGACAGGTGCAGTTCAAATGTTTGCCGCTCAAAGCTAGAGTAGCTTGCTACAGGCTGGGACAGGCGACACTGTAAGCAAGATTTGAACACGGAGGCTAAACCTCCACCTCTACCGGAGGACCGGGGGGAATTAAAAAATGTACAGTCAGGAGGGAGCAGTTCAGAGAACGGTGTACAGTCACCAGCGTGGAGCCAGGTCTCAGTTAAAAACATAAAATCCAGTTTATGGAAGGTAAAAAGATCATTTAGAAGAAATGTCTTATTTAAAATCGATCTAGCATTTATAAGAGCCATATTGAGAGTGATATCTGGCGTCACACTGGACGCAGCACGTCGCAGCGGGTGCAGGTTGGTGTGGACAACACCGTTGCCACGTGCTCTCAACTGCCCAGGCAGAGGCACGGCCGTTGATTTTGTAGTGACAACAGTGATAATCCGATGTGGATGGCCGGGTCTGTTGGTAGATCTGCTGGTGTGGCCTGAGTTAGGCCTAGTAAATAAAAATAGTCAGTCATGTGGGAGAGGCTGTATAGTGTGCTGCACATTTCTCGCTAGCGTCTGGCTACTTAGGTAATGGGAAATATTTGAGGCCAGGACTGCAATTCCCTTCTGGTTGGGATGCAGGTTATCACTTTTATATAGATCAACCCTATTCCAAAATGAATCAAACTGGTTAATATAATCAAAGCCACATGCCAGGCAGAAATTTTGTAGCCACTGGTTGGCGCTGTAGAGGCGGCTGAACATCTCAGAGCCCCGTCGGAGGGTAGGGATTAAACCTGAGAATATGCATGTTTTGCCTAGGCTCTCGATCGTTGCTGCCAGTAGTTCGTAGTCATCGTGAAGCTTGACTGATTGTCTACACTTGATATCGTTTGTACCCACATGGACAATCACGTTATGGGCAGCTGGGTGAAGGTCGATGATGGTGGGGATATATTGTAGTAGATCGAGAATTTTTGCACCTGAGAATGAGTATGAAATGCTATTAGGGACAGCAACGGATCTAACGATTGAATCACCTATGATTATACACTCTGGAGGTGGGAAAAGAAGGCGGCTGGCATGGTGAGTTATGCTCGCTGTTGGAGCAGCAGGTGGACGAGTGGGGCTGGGAGAGGTGGAAGAATTTGATGCTGGGTTTACTCTGGATCGCTTGCCGGAGGGGGAGGCGGCCGGGGAGTTTGAAGTAGTGCTGCCAGGTGAAGATCGCTTTCTACGGGAGGATGGACCAGACCCAGCATGGTCATTTCTCACCGATGATGCCCAGGAAGATGACCCGAACCGGAGCCGAGAGGGGGAGACCGCAGGCATCGGTGGTCCAACTTCGCCATCGTCCATACTCTGGAGTGGTTCAAAGTGATTAAAAAGTTGGGGCATTTCACTGTCCTCTTCGCTCAGTGGATCCGGAAAAAAAGGCATGGCTAGCTTTTTTCTGCTTCTCAACACCGTAGTCCAGGAGGTGGAGGGTATTATGGAGCAGTCACTGGTTGCCGACTCCGAGGCGGGGGGGAGCCTGTCCCTGGTCAGCTCCACGCCCGCCAGCCGGGAATGGGAATGCCTGGCGACTGTGGGAAATCACAAGTCCGATACAAGACGCCTACCAGGTAAAGCCTATACGCCGTTTTCTTGACTAATAGAAAGAATAACATGTGTAAGTACTGTCGTGGAAATATATTATCATGTTCTTATATATCTGTGTGGAGATATCATGTTATACAGCTTGAGTTTCAATATGACCAGATTGACTGGTTAATGTGTGTATGTCTCTTTAAGATCACTCTGACATCCTACCAGTCATAACAAAGTTGTTGTTTGCTTCCAGTTACTGAGAAACCATTTTGTTTACCTTCGTCATCATATCTGATATAATATGTTTCGTCTGACAACTGTGTATTTAACATATGTCTGAACAGAACTCTTGGTCAGTTCATGGCCAGACGCTACTGTGTGAACATGTGTCTCTGACTGTGGGTTGAACTTTCATTGTGGCCACGGTGAAATAAACTTTTCTATTATTAATAATGACTCAGAATGATTAATGTAAACGGCTCATCGTTTGTCCTTTAATAATTCCCATTACAGATGGCGACGAGAGATGTTTTTTTTTAACCGATGGGTGTCGAGGTCGGCCGCCAAACGGACTCTGCAGAAAGGGTGAATCCTGGAATTCCGGGGGAGCGCTGTCTTGAGGCTCCTCCGTGCGAGACACCGAGGGGAGAGAACCAGCTGCGCCGTCTGCTTGGCTGTCACCTCCGGCATGAACCTTGGGGACGCGTGATAAGGAACACTCGGTGAGCTGTTGACATTCTGATTTCTGTTTAAAACATTTTTGTTTTTAAATTTATAATTAGAGGTCTACACTAGAACATGGTGCCGGTCAGAGCTATTTTTTAAATGTATATTACTATGTGCTCTGCAGTGGTTATTTTTTCATTGTATTGGTGTAACTGAGGGGTACAATTCCCTGACTGTATTACTAGATATGATACTTACTACCACTACCTTTGTACTTAATATTCGGCCACCCAGTACACGGCATAAATATATTATGATGAACACTGTCACGTAGATGAAACGGATCCAACACAAATGTACGAATTAGAAATAGGTCTTTATGAGGATGACTTCCGGTGGCATGGACTGAACACAGCTTGCGTCGTGTCGCAGCAAACCCTCGAATTATCACTATTTTTGAACCCATAATGAACAGAAACTAAGTTGACTTCACCTCGACATTTATCAGCTCCTTTTATTTTGTAAGCAGATTCTTTCAAAACGATCTAATCGTCCTTGAACAAACACATGTCCACGCGTGCACAAACAAAGTTCACAATGGAGAACGCTGACCTAGCGGTGCTCATGAGAACAATTGTACGAGAAGAACTTGCTACAGGACTCGAATCCAATCTAAAGCCGATCAAGGATCATCTAAACAAAATCCAGCTAAAGGTAACATCATGCCTGGACAAGATTGACTCTCTTGAGATGGCTGCCAACGACACTGATCAAAGGCTGATACAACTGGAAGCGGAGAATAAATCACTATCTGAGGAAGTTAAATCATTAAAACAGAAGACGGAATCGCTTGAGGACCACAGCAGAAGACTCAACATGAGAATCTTTGGGCTACCAGAAGGAACAGAACAAGGCAACCCGACACTGTTTGTAAACGAAATGCTGAGCGAACTTTTTGGTCAAGATCTAGGACGTCCACCTCACTTGGTCAATATCGCTCACCGCATCGGAGCAAATAAAGGCAAGACGCGATGCCTAATCGCTAAACTCAACAACTCTGATATAAGACAGACGGTTGTGCGTCTTGCCGGTGTGAAAGCTAGAGAGCCAGGCGGGCTACAGTACAAAGGACATAAAATCAGCATCTTCCGTGATGCCACAGCAGACCAACGCAAGCAGCAAGCCTCCTTTGATGAGCTCAGATCACTCTTACGCAAAACAAAACTGCGCTACGGGGTGGCTCACCCTGCTAAGCTGCTCATCACCTTCAAGGATAAGACTCACTCCTTTACCGAAGCATCGGAGGCAATGGACTTCTACACAACCGAGATCAAGCCCACATTAGACGCGGAGGCACACTCATCACCAGCGCCGACCTAGGACGAGACTGTCTACTACTGTACATACTGTACACATCATACAGAACACAGGTATGCCCATGGTGGCGCTGTCCACACTGGTCAGCTGAAAATATTGTGAACATTTCAGTCTAACGTGGCCACATGGACTTGGAGTAATATGAAACCCTCTTCTGTTTGGCACTGTTCATGGGTTTAAAAAAAAAATATGATAACTTTTCTTTCTAACCATTAGTGCTGCTGTGGATGGTGCTGTTGTCATCATGATTGATGGGGACGTTAATATCACCCATGGCATTACTCTCCTTACCCAATATAACTTGGTCTATATATGGTTTATATTATTCATATATTTGTTTTGCTATTATTATTACAATCTATGTTATTAGCGACAGATATAGTGGTAACTGTGCTGGGTGAATTATTACTGCTGGTATCTTTATTTTATTTTATCTTTATTACCAGTAGTGTTGCTGTGTATGGTGCTGTGGTCACCATGACTGATGGGGACGATAGTATCACCATAGCATTACTCTCCTTACCCAATATAATTTACCATAAATTAAAGAAAGAAAGAAAAGGAAAAAATAATTGATCTCCCTGTTTCCCTTCCAATTTAGTTTTTTGATAATGCATTGGATAGTTACTAACACAGGGAGACCAATAGAGGGAGCTGTTTGACCAGCTAACATGTCACAACTCTGCAATAGGCAGAAAATGGGAGGTAGGGAGATGGCTATGTGGAATAAGAATACTATGGTATTCTACCCACGCGACCGTCTTCCGGGGGGAGGGAGGGGGGGGGGGGGGGGGGTATTTGTGTTGAATGTTGTCCAGAGCTGCCAGACTCATTGTTTAATTTTCATTCTAGTGTGCTTTTCCAGGCTGTTCCCATTATTTCAATTGTATAGCCTACATGTCAGGATCCACTCGTATAAATCAGACAGATATGAATAACATAACGCTGGTCTCGTGGAATGTACGCGGTCTTGGGCAAGCTCTAAAGCGGGGCAAAGTGTTTGCGCATTTAAAGTCTCTTAACGCTGACATAATGTTTCTACAAGAAACTCACATAAAAGCTACAGAACAGAGGCGACTGAGGGCTAACTGGATATCTCAAGTTTACCAGTCACCTTTCACATCCAAAGCTAGAGGTGTCGCTATTCTTTTTCGCAAGAATATCCCATTCCAGCTTTCCTCAATAGTCACAGATCCAAATGGCAGGTATATTATGATTACTGGAAACATACATTCGTTCCCTATCACTTTATTGAACATATATGGCCCAAACACTGATGATCCAAATTTCTTTCGCAAAGTATTTGATTTAATTCCAGACCTAGGCACCACTAATTTATTAATGGGTGGAGACTTTAATTGCTACCTTGACCCATATTTGGATAGACTCTCCTCCCGCACCCCAACAGCAATAGCTTCTGTCCTAACATTAAATAATTTAATTAAATCTAGAAACATAGTAGATATCTGGAGACTACAACACCCAACGGACAAAGACTATTCGTTTTTCTCGCATGTCCATAAGTCATACACGAGAATTGATAATTTTTTAGTGGATGCAAAATTAATAACTAACATTGTGAATACCAAATATCATAATATAATAATATCGGATCACAGTCCAGTTTCACTAGAAATAAAGCTTGCTTTGCCCAAACAAAGCTACTGTTGGCGCTTTAACCCGTGGCTGCTCACAGACCAAGAGTTTATTAACTGTATGACAGCTCACTTGGAGGAGTTCCTTGAGTTCAATGACACAGGGGAGGTCTCAGACTCCATACTCTGGGAGACTCTTAAAGCAGTAATGAGAGGTCATATAATTTCCTTTGAAAGTTCAAAAAAAAGGGAACAGCGCCATCGTCTGGTGGAAATCGAAAACACACTCCCGACCCTTGAACAGACTTACAGGAACTCTCTTTTGCAAGAAGACTATAATAAGATCTTGAATTTAAAGTATGAATATAACCGCATTCTTAGTGGAAACATCGGTAAACTCTTATTGAAGCTCAAACAGAGACATTTCGAACTGAGCGACAAACCAGAGAGGCTGTTGGCCAGACAGTTGAAAGGAGCACAGGCGAGCCGTGCAATCCACAAAATTTTATCTAAAACAGGTGATTTGTTAACTAACCCTAAGGAAATAAACAACCGCTTTAAAGAATTTTATTCAGAATTATACAAAACAAAGTCTCAGGCCACTAACGCAGACTTTACAATTTTTTTTGACTCTCTCAACCTGCCAAAACTGGATGAGTCATCCAGGTTAGAACTCGATTCAGATTTTTCAGAGAGTGAGCTAGTTGAGGCAATTAAGTCATTCCCCTCTGGTAAGGCAGCAGGCCCAGACGGATTTGGCTGTGAATTTTACAAGACATTTCACAAGACACTTGCCCCAATCCTACTCAGAATGATCAATGACTCCATTAAGAATAACAGATTTCCGAACTCTCTGTACGAAGCAAATATATGTATCATACTGAAGAAGGGCAAGGAGGAAACAGAGCCTGGGAGCTACCGGCCCATCGCCCTCCTTAATTTTGATCAAAAATCGATCACAAAAGTATTAGCCAATAGATTAGGGAGACATATTCCATCAATTATACACCCTGACCAAACAGGGTTTATCCCAGGCAGATTTTCATTTTGTAATGTGCGTCGGCTCCTGAACAATGTTTATACCAACCACGAGGACAACTCCAGAGCGGCCATTTTGTCCTTAGATGCAGCCAAAGCGTTTGATCAAATAGAGTGGCCCTACATGCTCGAGGCACTTAAAAGATTTGGATTTGGAGACTCTTTTATTGCATGGGTCAAAATACTATATCTCTGCCCGACATCCTCCATGCTCACTAATAATGATAAATCTGGACCTTTTGACTTGCAACGTGGGGTCCGACAGGGCGATCCGCTTTCTCCCTTACTATTCGACGTTGCTCTGGAGCCCCTTGCGATAGGAATCAGGAGCCACCCCAATATCAGAGGCATTAAGATAGGGGACATGGAAAGCCGGGTGAGCCTTTACGCTGATGATACATTGTTATATCTTTCAGACCCAGAAACCTCTGTTCCTCCCTTGTTAGATTTCATTGAATCATTTGGTAAGCTTTCTGGCTACACAATCAATTGGGGTAAGAGTGAGTTCATGCCTCTCTCGGGCGGCCTGAACTCAGACTTTCTTAAGGCTCTACCATTTAAAGTAGTAAATGACCATTTTTCATATTTAGGACTCCGAATATCTCGAAATCCCAAACTCTTATTTAGACTTAACTATGCTGACATGCTCACAAAGTTAAAACTCAACATAGAGAAGTGGAGGACCCTGCCCTTATCTATGGTGGGGCGTATTAACGCAATCAAGATGGTGTCTCTTCCTAGATTCTTGTATCTATTTCAAAATCTGCCAATCTTCCTCACTGCAGCATTCTTTAAGAAACTAGACTCTATTATTTTCCCATTTGTATGGGGATATAAAACCCATCGCATATCAAAAGGGCATCTGCAGAAGCCAACACAGGAGGGAGGCCTAGGCCTCCCTGTATTTAGGAATTATTATTGGGCAGCCAATGCTAGAGCTTTGACCTATTGGCAGAGGGGACTCTCGGGTGAGACACCATCTAATAACTCCCCCCTGTGGCTAAACATTGAAGCCACAGCAGTAAAAGGCTCCTCTCTCTGTACTTTACTTTTTTCTAAAACAGAATCCCCTCAAAAGCTAATTGGTGACAATTTTATCTTAAGGAACTCACTTAGGATTTTGAATCAGATAAGAGGTGTTCACAAGCCACCAAATGTCTGTATGTATACCCCTATATGTCATAACCACTCCTTTTTGCCATCTCGGACAGATGGGGCGTTTGCTGTCTGGAGGGACAAGGGACTCACGACCCTTGGAGACTTGTACATAGACAAACAGTTTGCATCATTCGACCAACTGAAAACAAAATTTAACATCCCTAACTCCCACTTTTTTCGATATCTTCAAATCAGACACTATGTCAAAGAAAAAATTCCACATTTTGAAACCATGCCAGAGAATTGCCCATTCTATGATCTCCTGAAGCTCCCTCCAGACTCCAGACACCTGATATCTCGCTTTATGTCCCTGTTTTCCACCTCTGTGTCCACTGACCATCTGAGAGATGCCTGGTCCACTGAGTTGAATCTAGAGGTGTCTGAGAACATATGGAATGAAGGTTTGACTAGAATCCAAACTTGCTCGATCAATGCTAGGTACAAATTGATTCAATTTAAAGTCATCCATAGACTCCACTATTCAAAGACCAAACTACATAGAATTTATCCATCTCTTTCTCCATTATGTGACTGGTGTAAAGTTGCAGAGGGCTCTTTAACACATCTCTTTTGGCTCTGTCCTCATTTACAAAAATTCTGGGGTGAAATATTCCAGTGGTTTTCCAGGGTCTATGGAAAGGACATTCCCCCTGATCCAGAGTTGGCACTCTTTGGGTGTTCAGAGACTGCCTTAAGGTACACGAGGGAGGAACAACAGACACTAATGCTCGGCATGGTAGCTGCAAAAAAAATGATTCTAACCGATTGGAAATCACCTACACCCCCGTGTTTCCAGAAATGGCTCAATGAAATGATCACAATCATACAGATGGAGAGGATCCGCTATTACAGATCCAAAGAGCACAACAGGTTTTCGGACATATGGAGCCCATTCATTGACTATCTGAAGGACAAATAACTGCACTCTGCAGAGACTCACCCCTGTATATCATGTTTGACCTGCACCTTGTAACACCTGGCTATACAACACACTTTAATGCTTTGAGTTAAGTCACACTGTTATTTTATTTTCCTGTCTGGCAGTCCTTTTTTTTTTTTTTTTTTTTAGTTTTGTCTGTTTATTTTTGTTCTGTCTCCTCCTTTTTGTTTTGTCTGTTCTTGTCTAGTAAACTGAGAAATAAAGTATTTAAAAAAAAAAAGAAATAGGTCTTTATTTCTACACAGCGATGGTGTGTAGAGCAAGCACTTAATCAAATCAATCACATTTATGAATGGAATTAGTATGCACTTTTATGGCAAGAGTATTCGTCGGTATATCAATAGAGAATGTCCAATCTCTGAAGGCGCAGGTGGTACATATACGACCTGGAATAGTTTAAGGGATAACAGCAATGATACTTTAATGATTATATACTGGACACACTAGAGGGGGTTAATCCGGTCGTTTGTAAGCCGACAGGAGTAGGAGGGGGGGGGGGGGTAGAATCCGTCTGCCTCATCCGGCCAAGGGTATCCCAGGTGAACCCACTGTAGTGCCGTTCAATGCGCCGGCGATCCTTGGACCACAGATGAAAGCAGGTGGACTCTTTGTGGGCCGGCTCTCTCCGGTCCACGGGGGAGAGACGTGAAGCGACCTCGTCTTGCAGAGCGTCTCCTCACCTTGCGTCCTCTCCAGGGGGGGGGGTTCCAACACACGGCAGTGTCGGGGGTCTTTATCCATGGAATAATCAACGTACACAAAGCATAATCCGTGCCTGGGAAGGCGGCTGTCGTCGGTAGAATAATCCGGTATACAGGTCCACTCGCTCGTCGGCTCTGGGGCTCCTCGGGTGCAGCTTCACGTGGGGTCAACCACCCTGGGTAAGCAGCCAGTTCTCTGCCCGAAACGATGGGGTACTGACTACGGTAGTATTCTCACCGCACGAAGCACTATATATTAACAGACTATTATTAGCTTAATAGACTACGTCCAACTCGACGATATAGTGCCAAATATGACTATTCAAATATTAATATACACGATGTCTCAATACCGATGGTAGGCGAACTTGGCCTTACTCCCACACGTGGCGTCGCGGGGAGGCTTTACGTCTGTGACTCTATTGGAGGGTAAGAAACTGGACTGAAAAGAAAGTCCTACTTTAGTAGCGCAGTATATATACGCACTATGAACAAATAGTCCCATTAGTGGTAGTCAGATTCCTACGCGGAACTAGGACTTGTTCGTACATGTGGAGCGGTACGTTTGAACTGGGTCTGAGGGGTATGGCAGCCTGGCACCAAGGTCTCGACCAATAGTAGAATGGAGACTATTATGGGATGTTCAGTAGGCTAGAATGGATATTCAATGCATATTGTACAAGGAATATACAAGGGATATCAGGGAATATTAGAGAATATACAAATACAATTAAATATATATATATAAATAAATATATATATTCGGTTTAATCTGGCCCTTCACAACAGCCACCCCCTGATTGGTCCCAGACCTAATCAGTTAAACAGAGACAGATTAATCGCGTTGTCTATTTACACATAAGGGTTTGCTGTAGGGGTCAGTCAACTTCACAAAGTCATAGGGTTGTAGGGTCATGGTCATCATCGATTGTGTCTGGGAGTCGAGGCAGTTCTATGAGCCTCGCCACGGGACGGGTGTAAGTGCGACCCTGGACGAGCACTTCAGCTGCTCGGACCTTGCCGTCGGCACCGGTGATCACTTTGCTTACGCAGCCGGCCGGCCACATAGCTCTGGGCAGTGATTGATCAATAATCATGACGACTGTTCCTTCTGTCAAATTGTCTCTCTCCTTTACCCACTTCTGGCGGGTCTGTAGAGACGGTAGGTAGTGTTTAATGTCATCCGGTAGATTGGGGGCTCTGCGTAGGCGACCACCCACTCTGATGAGGGTATGAGCGTCGCTCTCGGGGGCCAGATGAATTAATCTGCTGTCGGATGGGACGGGCTTTCCTCCCTGTAGACAGGCCAATTCATCGGGGAACGAGTCTCTCTGGGCTCGCTGCAGTAGAAGCAATTCTGCTTCCTCGTAGTTAGCTGCTGACATATCAGCGGGGGACTTGCACTCCGGGTGGTACCGCAGGAATGTTCTTTGTTGTGCACTCTCTATGGACGTGCAATCGTCTATGTTAGGGTCGGTGGAGGCTACGGTGCTCAGTCCACAGAACACAGACTTCTTATTTTCCACCTCCTCTGGACTTGCTTCCCTCGGGATAGGCATGGGCCACCGTCCTTCCGTGAGTCTTAGGAATGCGGGGCCGTCACTGTAGACATTGCGACGGGTGAGGTCATCCAGGGGCATCCCCCGGGTGATGACGTCAGCTGGGTTCTGTTTTGTATCAACGTAGCGCCACTCTGTTTCTCCGGTTAACTCTTCGGTTAAGTCTTGAATCTCGGTGACTCTGACTCCCACGAAGACTTTGTACTTGCATGAGTCCGATTTGATCCAGGCGAGTACCGTCGTGGAATCTGACCACAGGATTGTTCTAGACACCGGTATGGTGAGCTCACGTTGGATGAGCGTGGCTAGGTGCGCTCCGGCTAGGGCTGCGCAGAGCTCTAGACGTGGGATAGATTGTTGCTTGCGTGGGGCTATTCTCGAGCGGGCGAGGACAAATGCTGTGTAGATCTCTCCCCCCTTCTCCCGGGCCCGCAAGTAGGCTACTGATCCGTATGCGACCTCTGAGGCGTCACTGAAGACGTGTAAGTCCATTTTACATGTCTCTGGCCTCACCGTGGGTGGGAAGTAGCTTCGGCGCATATTAACGCCTGGGAGTGAGTGGAGCTCCATCTCCCACTCTCTCCAGGTGGATGCAAGTTGTGCGGGAATGGGGTCGTCCCAGCCCTGGTCCTTGTCCCACAATGCTCGTACAATCATTTTTGCCCTGGTGGTGTACGGTAGAATACATCCTAGCGGGTCATATTGTCGGGCGAGTGTTGTGTACACACTCCGTCTGGTGGTCGGCGCCGTCGCCGGCCTTCCCTGCTCCGTAGTCAGGGGCTTGTGTCTGTAGTGAAGCGAATCTGTTTTGAATCGCCACACCAATCCCAGGGTCATCTCCTGGGCTTCTCCCGGGATTGTAGCCATCCAGGTCTCGCTGCTGGCTGCCTTGTCCTCGGAGGAGAGGCTGCGCAGTACTTGCGGATCGCTGCTGGCCCACTGCCTGAGATCAAAGCCGCCTTTGATCAATGAGGCGCGGAGTTTAATCAGGAGAGCCTCGGCTTCTTCTTGGGTTGAAAGGCTTTGTAGACAGTTGTCTACGTAGAAGCTGTTCTTTACGCTGTGTCGGACCTCTTCGTCCGCTGCTGGGTCCTCTGCTACATGTTTCTGTAGTGCAAATGTAGCACAGCAGGGGCTGCACGTCGTTCCGAAGGGGAGGACTTCCCATTGGTAGATGGCTGGGTGCTCATCTCCTGGCTTCTCTCTCCATAGGAACCGTAACAGGGGCTTGTCCGCCTCTACTAATCTCACCTGCAGGAACATTCCTTTAATGTCCCCGCTGATGGCCACCTTTTCCTGGCGGAAGCGGAGTAGAACGCCGAGTAGGGAGGGGCCGAGTGTGGGACCGGGCAGTAACTCTTTATTCAGATTTTGGGATCCGATCTGGTAGCTGCAGTTAAATACTATGCGGTCTTTACCGTTGTGATGGACCTTGTGGTGAGGCACGTACCACGATTCAGTGGTCTGGTCAGCCTCTTTAATGTCCATCTTTGTGACGTGTCCCGCTGTGATGAGCTTCTCAATCTCAGCGCGGTATACACTCTCTTGGGCGGGGTTCTTGGCTAAGCGCCGCTCCGTGTTCAGCAGGTACCGTTCTGTGGCGTCTGTCTTGGCGTGGAAAGTAGGCATTCCTTCTCGCCGCAGGAGTGGCGTGGCGTATCTCAACACGCCGTTGACCGGGACTCTCTTGGTCCCTGTCTCGAGGAGGTGAATGGCGTAAATGTCATCTTTAGAGCGAATGTCTTTCTTTCCGTTCTTAAAGGGCATTTGTTCCAAGGTCCATAGCCGCTCTACGTGTTGCAGGAGTGCGGTTTCTCCCTCTGTGACTCGGGAGTGGAGACATCTAGTGGCTGTACTTCGGTTGAGAGATTTGGCGAGCGGGCCTTGGAGAGTCCATCCCAAACGGGTCTCGACTGCTGCAGGACAGCCTCGGGGTCCGGTATGAACCCGGTCTATCGGGACAATGAGGTCTGCATGGTCGGAGCCTATCAACAGGGTCGGCATAGCATTGTCTATGAGCGGGATCTGTAACTTGCGCAGATGTGCATATTTCTCCATCAGCTTGGCGACGGGGTATGTGTACCGCGACAGTCCTATTTCTTGGCTGGTGAAAGCGTCTGTAATCTGGTACCGTCGCTCAGGCTGGCCGCTTGCTGCGATAGAGAATGAGACATTCTCGCCCTTTATCGTCTTCAAATCTCGTCTTATTGTCCGAATTGTCATTTGGGTTTCGCTTCCCCGCAGCCCTAGCTGGGCCGCAGCGGAGGCGAGCAGCAGGGTCTTCTCTGACCCGTCATCGAGGACGGCGTAAGTGTCCAGGACTTTATTCTGGTAGCTTAGTGTCACACGCACTACTTTTAGGAGTACTCGGGCTCCACTGCTGCTGGCGGGATCGATGTACATGACGCTCGCTTTGCGGCTGGAAGGTGCGGGTGAAGGGCGCCGTCTGTTACTGTCGTGAAGTATGTCCAGATGGGCTCCATCGCACTTGGTGCACCTTTTCTTTAAGCGGCATTCGGCTGCCATGTGTGAGCGCGCACAGCGAAAGCAGCGCTTGTTGGACTTTATCCATTGACTTGCTTCCTCCGCGTTCAGCTTGGGGAAGGAGTCACATTGCGCTAGCCAGTGTTCTTTCTCACAGTAGGGGCACACTATCTTCCACTTCTCCGTTCTGGAGGGGGTACTGTGGCTCCTGCTGCTCGGTACTGACTCCGATTGGTGCATCACGGTCACCGATCTTCTTCCATCATTTAGTCGTCTGGTTCCTTCTCTGGAGCCAGGGGTGCTCCGTCCGAATGTATCTAGCCGTAGGCTGCTGACTTCTCTCGCCAGGAAGTCTGCTAGATCGAGGAGGTTCGGTTCGGGGCCATTCGGGTCTCTGTGGTCCGTCTGCCGCCTAAAGCGCTCCTGACGAGCGGGCGGCAGCTTCTCCAGAATCCTTTCCACATTTGAGTTGGCGTAAAGTTCATGCCTCCCCTTCTCTCTTTGCGCTCCCAACATCCCTACCAGGGACTGCACTCTGATGGACAGGTCGTCCAGTGCTCGATTGTCTATTGCTGGGGGTAAGCGGTCGATGTGTCGGATCTCCTGGATCACGTAATCCCATATGCGCCCATACCTCTGGTCCAATGCTACCAGCGCTGCTGTGTATGGGGTGGTGGAAGTCGCGTAGGCGAGCGCTATATTATGTGCGCGGGGCACCTTTAAGTGCTTCAGTAGGATGGCGTATTTGTGGCGTTCATCCAATACATCCACCAACATGGTCTCCAGACACATGCGGAGTTCTGTATACTGGGCCCGGTTCTCTTGGGTGAAGTCGGGTACCATAGGCGTGCCAATGTATGACGCTGACTGTGGATACATCGGCGAGCGTTGGGGGAGAGGCCTCCTAGGCGAGTCTCCTCCCGCTCCTTGGTATGGGCTGGTACCGGCAGTGTACCATGGCCCGCTTGTCCAGGTGCTGTTCCTCGGTGCGGGTCGTGCGTCGTGCTCACCCGTGTATAGAGTCGGGGGTCTGTAGCGCAGCTCCGCGGGAGTATAGCCTGGGCTGTACCGGACCTCCTGGTCCGGTAGAGTACTGTGCTGTCGTCGGGCGTGGTTCTCCTCCTCTTCCTCTTCGTCTTCAGTTAGGTCATCCAGTGCTTGTAGTCTCTGGTTTAGCCTCTCCACAGGATATGCTGCTCCTTCCCGGTTGCTAGGTCTCGCTTGGACCGGTGGGGGGAGGTGGTCTGTGGGGGGTATAGACCTCGTCTGTTGGTCAAGTTCAGGGTTGTTTACTCGGCTAGGGGATGCCGCCCTGGAGGTGTGTCTAGACGAGTTCCTGGAGCCTCTGGCGGAGGGAGAGGGTGTTGTCCGTCTGATCAGCTGTTCTATTAGTTGCGACTGCTGTCTGTCGCGCGCTGCGTCCCGTTGAGCACCGGCTCGTTCTCGGGCCACATTCTCTTCCATCTGAATGCGTCTTATTTCTAGACGTATCTGCTCGTGTTCGCTTTGCTGCTGGATCTGCAGTCGGTCGCGTTCAGCAGCGGCGTTCAGGCTGATGAGGAAGGCCTGCTGTAGGGTCCTCTCTGCCTCGCTGGGAGAAGGCGGTTGTATAGGGGAGCCTTCCCTCGGGGTACTCCTTGCGGAGCCTTGGAGCTCTATCTCCACGGTGCTCTCCCCGTCTTCTTCCGTGCCGAGTTCTCTCTCGGTAGCGTGGTATTCCTCCCGGGACTCATCGGGGACTACTTCTTCAGTACTGGCGGGGTGTGAAGTCATGTCTGGTTCCCACTGGTCCCCACCGTGAACTTGGTCAGTTACATTAGAGCCCGTAGGGGCCTCTATGGTCGGGGTAGTCTGGGCGTTGGGGTTAGACATACTTTTACTTTCTAGTTTTACCGCGTTTACTGTTAGTAGAAGACTAGGTTGTTGACTGACAGCGTAGGCCTCTAAGTACTGAGGGAGCCGTCGTTCGCGCTGCGGGCGTTGGTTAGGAGGATCGTTTCGTGGAGTGTTCATCATAGGCCATTTCAATATTAATAACACTATATTAATATTACACTGATTACCCTCCGGCTCGAAGGACCAATTGTAACTGAGGGGTACAATTCCCTGACTGTATTACTAGATATGATACTTATTACCACTACCTTTGTACTTAATATTCGGCCACCCAGTACACGGCATAAATATATTATGATGAACACTGTCACGTAGATGAAACGGATCCAACACAAATGTACGAATTAGAAATAGGTCTTTATTTCTACACAGCGATGGTGTGTAGAGCAAGCACTTAATCAAATCAATCACATTTATGAATGGAATTAGTATGCACTTTTATGGCAAGAGTATTCGTCGGTATATCAATAGAGAATGTCCAATCTCTGAAGGCGCAGGTGGTACATATACGACCTGGAATAGTTTAAGGGATAACAGCAATGATACTTTAATGATTATATACTGGACACACTAGGGGGGGTTAATCCGGTCGCTTGTAAGCCGACAGGAGTAGGAGGGGGGGGGGGGTAGAATCCGTCTGCCTCATCCGGCCAAGGGTATCCCAGGTGAACCCACTGTAGTGCCGTTCAATGCGCCGGCGATCCTTGGACCACAGATGAAAGCAGGTGGACTCTTTGTGGGCCGGCTCTCTCCGGTCCACGGGGGAGAGACGTGAAGCGACCTCGTCTTGCAGAGCGTCTCCTCACCTTGCGTCCTCTCCAGGGGGGGGGGTTCCAACACACGGCAGTGTCGGGGGTCTTTATCCATGGAATAATCAACGTACACAAAGCATAATCCGTGCCTGGGAAGGCGGGCTGTCGTCGGTAGAATAATCCGGTATACAGGTCCACTCGCTCGTCGGCTCTGGGGCTCCTCGGGTGCAGCTTCACGTGGGGTCAACCACCCTGGGTAAGCAGCCAGTTCTCTGCCCGAAACGATGGGGTACTGACTACGGTAGTATTCTCACCGCACGAAGCACTATATATTAACAGACTATTATTAGCTTAATAGACTACGTCCAACTCGACGATATAGTGCCAAATATGACTATTCAAATATTAATATACACGATGTCTCAATACCGATGGTAGGCGAACTTGGCCTTACTCCCACACGTGGCGTCGCGGGGAGGCTTTACGTCTGTGACTCTATTGGAGGGTAAGAAACTGGACTGAAAAGAAAGTCCTACTTTAGTAGCGCAGTATATATACGCACTATGAACAAATAGTCCCATTAGTGGTGCGGTAGTCAGATTCCTACGCGGAACTAGGACTTGTTCGTACATGTGGAGCGGTACGTTTGAACTGGGTCTGAGGGGTATGGCAGCCTGGCACCAAGGTCTCGACCAATAGTAGAATGGAGACTATTATGGGATGTTCAGTAGGCTAGAATGGATATTCAATGCATATTGTACAAGGAATATACAAGGGATATCAGGGAATATTAGAGAATATACAAATACAATTAAATATATATATATAAATAAATATATATATTCGGTTTAATCTGGCCCTTCACAACAATTGGTGTATTACTGTGCTTGGTAGACTGGCGATGGTTTTTTTCTATAGTTTCTCAATCTTGGTACGTCCCGAATGTATTAGGCAGGGATTAGGCTCGTGCCTTATAGACGGGGTGCGGGGGCCTACCACGAGTATAATAAAATATGTTGAGTTCAAGTCTGCATCCCGAAGAAGAGGGGTGGGGGTTTTTTGGGCTTCAAAATTATATATAGTTTTGGGGTTTTAAAGGGCCCTTTGGAACGCTGTGAATAGGTGATCCTGCCGTAAAGGGAAAAAGAGTCAGTATGTTCCACAGGGGTTGATTATCTTTAGAACTAGGGTATAAGGGTACTTTCTCATGGGGTCATGGACAGGGGAGGCAGTGCTCTGAGGGTTAATTCCATTTTTGTTTGTCTGTACTATAAGGTTTTTTTCTCACAAGAGGCGGGAACGCGGGACTGTGAGTCGGGAGAATTTACCTATGTTTTTCAGACCTACCGTCATTTGCCATTCAGTCTGTTTTGACCTGTTCAGTACTTGCATGTTTATAGTAGCTGCTAGCAATGGCGATCATCTAATTTCATGTGACCTGCAGAAATCATTATGACCTGTTTGCCGACGAGACTCTTAGAGACGTTGTTTTTTGTTGTCATGACTTAGGGAATCTGCCCTGCTCGTTGGAGCTGAAGTTGAGGTACTATAGAATGTCCTAACTTCAAGCCTGGAGTGGACCCTTTCTACCGTTTTAGTGTGTAACTGTCTATAATGTGTGATAACGGGCAAATGTTTTTTAAGTGTGGCTGAGAGAAAAAAAAATAAAAAAAAAGAGATTGGAATAGTGAGATATACAGCCAGCCACTCACATCTTTCCTTTGTCTCTTCTCTCCCACATACACCTATGTATGTACCCCTCTCCTTTGTAGTTTCTCAGGGGGGGGTCCTCCATCTCTGTGCCAAACCAATGCCCGCCGGCCCTACTACTGCCCAGTGAGAGGAAGCTGTGCCCGGAGAGGTATATGCCAGCCTGCTCTGGCCTGCAGCTGGACACGACGACGCAGCTATGAGCTACATCAGACACTGCCCATCAGCTGACCACAGCTGGGACAAGCACTGGCCGAATCATTGGTCGAAGATAAAGAACTAAGGGACAGTTCAATCCTAACTGTCCAGGTGGTTGACGTAGGGGAGGCCTCACACACGGAAGGGCATCGAGGTCAGGGTCCAGACAAAGCAGCAAAATGTTATCCTCTACATCAAGAACAGACCATCGGCAACGACGAGGGAACCATCGGACTGGGTCGGCCCGGGGGTGTTTGGTGCGAGGAGAGGGGGGACCTGCCTGAGATTCAACAACTGATTAAGAGGCAAGTCTGACCCACATCACATTACATTATCTCGGAAATATTGAGTAACGATATGAAAGAATGGAGATGTTTGTTTGCAAATTGTAGTTTTGTTTTGGCTATCTCCCGGCCTCTGTGAGAATGCAGTCACGTGTATTCTGTTTTCGCTATGAGTTTTGTGAGAATGTTTTTGTCTTCTAGTAATGCACCCAGTGTTATATTTCGTGAGCGCAGTCTATCTTGCAAGGTACTGCCCTGTTTTTTCTTTTGTGATTTCAATTTTTCAGCTTGGTGGTGGGAGAAGTATGGCCTTGACAAAACCAGAGGCTGGACTGTACCCTTGAGTCCTGCAACCACCGTCTGGGCATTTGCAAAGAGACGCTAATGATGGTTGCTGTTATGACAACTTCTCTTTTGCATGTGACACGGGGTCTATGCAGAGGACCTTTTGTTTTTTAGATAATAAAAATAGTTTGTGCTGAGTTTAATGATGATAATATGTTTGTTGTCTTTATGAAATGATAATGATTGTGATTAATAATTATCAAAAGGAGGGAACTGTCGTGGAAATATATTATCATGTTCTTATATATCTGTGTGGAGATATCATGTTATACAGCTTGAGTTTCAATATGACCAGATTGACTGGTTAATGTGTGTATGTCTCTTTAAGATCACTCTGACATCCTACCAGTCATAACAAAGTTGTTGTTTGCTTCCAGTTACTGAGAAACCATTTTGTTTACCTTCGTCATCATATCTGATATAATATGTTTCGTCTGACAACTGTGTATTTAACATATGTCTGAACAGAACTCTTGGTCAGTTCATGGCCAGACGCTACTGTGTGAACATGTGTCTCTGACTGTGGGTTGAACTTTCACTGTGGCCATGGTGAAATAAACTTTTCTATTATTAATAATGACTCAGAATGATTAATGTAAACGGCTCATCGTTTGTCCTTTAATAATTCCCATTACAGTACATATGATGGATTGAAGAACAAGTCCTTGTTCTGTTTGTTTTTAACAAGAACAACAACATGAGATATATTCTTGAAGACATTTGATATTTTTCCATTCACACCTGGGAGCTGCCCAGTACAACCACAGTCTGACACCGTTGGCCACTGAGCAACTCCACTTGATCAATTGGGGGTCAGGTGCTTTGCACAAGGGCACTTTAGCGGCAGGAATCGAACCAGCAACCTTCCGGTGCTTTTGTAACCATTAACCCCACCACCGACACAATTCTGGGCGTTCTGTCAATTTCAAAACGTATGTTTACTCAAAGCGGTAAAGTCCAACAATATTGTGATAAGGATACGACCCTAGTCGGGCCAATAATTGACAGGACTTCTGCTGATCAGAAGTTTTTTGTTTGTTTTGTTTATAAGCTAGAGGTCGGGTGCTAACTGGGTCTCACTGACACCTGGTGGTTAGACACATACATTGATGACACACACACAAAGGTAACTAGACACACACCACATATAACAGCATACACATAAAGAACTAATACAACACAGACACACACAAGTTCGCACCATACATTGATAACAACATACACACAAAGAACTGATACAACACAAATATAGTACTGACTACACACACACACACACACACATAAACTTGTCATACCTGTTTGAGCTGAATAGGGCCGGCCCACCAGCTGAAATAGACAAGATGGCGGCTAAGTTCACGGCAGAGGACATATTGACTGAATTTAACCCTTTGTTGAGAGACTTAATTCTTTCAATAGGTGTCCGTTGGCAGAAACGCACAAAGAACTCTGGGACAAGATGGCCTCCCGGAGGCACATTTGACCTTTGCCTGTGCGATGAAATGAAGGTTATTATTCGTAACCATAAAACAGGCCAGACAAGCAAAGCGAGACTAAAGAAGAGGTCAGAGGAATTGGAAATATTGAAGCTTTTCACAGACAAGGGAAAGGCATACAGGCAGATCGTTTTGGCAAACAATCAGAGGGAGGAGGAGGTAGGGAAGACAGCACCTCCGCCTTGTATCGCGCAGCTACCTGTGGGCAGACTGGAGATAAGAGGTGTCTGTGAGGAAACAGACCCAGGGACCTCCCTAAGATCAGGCACAACATACCCCAAGCTGAGCGCCCACCCCCTCCATCCAAAGATACCCACAGCGCACAACGATGCCACAGATAAGAAGTTGACTGCAGGGGAAGGAGAGATAGAAGACCTTGACAGACGGGAGGAGGAGTTAGAGGAGGCAACTAAGGACAGAGAGGAAGGGAGCAGACTGAGTGTGTCCCAGCAAACGTCGGGGAAACACAGGGCATGCGACCACCACAGTAAGACTTTGCAGGATGAGGAGGAGGAGAGTGAGTGTAGGCAGCAGGAGAAAGGAAATGTTACAGGGATCTTGACTTTCACCCCCACAGCCATGCAGGGAAGTGTGACGGCCATAGGCCAGTTTCCCCTGCTGGTCAAAGGTAACAACATTTTTCACATTCCATGGTCAGCTTTGGATGTAAACTGGCTGTTAGCAAGGCTACCAGACCTCTCAGAAGGAGCTTCTAGGTGGATCATGCAGTTTGAGGAAATTACATCACCTTTCTTACTATCAGTGGGCGACGTCAAGGCCCTGTTGACACGTTTGTTAGGAGTAGGTGCCTGCCAGGAAATTATGGCTGAGACATCGATGCGGGTATCATGCGGCACACAGGCCCATGATGGAGACATATTCAATGCACACAGAGCAGCATTGTGGTACAAACTCAGAAACCAGTTCCCATCGCGTATCAGTCCGGCAAAACTGGCAGCGAACCCTATACTGCCGACAGAAGGGCCAGGTGCTTATGTGAATAAAATACTGAAGGAGTGGAGATACGAGTTAGGGCACAACCCAGAAGATGAGCCGTTGCAGAGAGCGATGTTCAGGGAATGTGTGATGAGAGGGCTTCCGGGGGCAGTTACGGACAGACTGGGAGATACAGTAGGATTGTTAGACATGACTTATGCTCTGTTCTGTGCACATGTAACCCACAGTGTTGAGAAGCACAAGGCTCGGGAACAGAAGGTCAGTGATCAGGACAGGAATGAAGCGAGGAAGTTAACTCAGCAACAGTTGCAGCCAAAAAATAACTCTCAGGCTCCCAGGCAACAGACTAAGACAAGCTATGGGCAGCCTGGACGCGTGAATATTAAAGGCAACCAACTTGTGTTCAGCTTTTCGTTCAGCGTTTCTCTGATTGGCCACACGGCCAATCAATCAATCCACTAGTACACGCCCTTGCGGCGCGGCAGAAGCGCTGGTCGAACCAGCGGTGTTCTGTTGTGTGACTGTACTACAGGTAGTCTACAGCGGTGTTCTGTTGTGTGACTGTACTAAACTCTTCCACCACATGACCGACATTTGACATACAGTACACCTCCTATCTATGTTGGGATTATGTTTGGTCATGACAAAACAATAAAAATCGCTACTGTTAGTAATGCTGCCACCACCCACTTCAATGACAGAGCTCTCATATTTGCGAATGCATAAACTATATCTTAAATTATGGCGATGTGTCTAATATGGCTGTCGCAAAGTCATTGATAAGCGACAGCCATATTAGACACATAGCCATAATTTAAGATATAGTTTATGCATTCGCAAAATATGAGAGCGCGCCGCTGTCATTGAAGGGCTTCCTACAACAGAGCACCGCCGCTGCTGCTGCTGAAGCTGTATCAAGCCGGCGGCCTCGCACGAAAGCCGGGTATAAACCACCGCGTCGCCCCGCTGGCGCTTCAGGCTCAGCAGCCTCCACGGGCGAAATAACATATAACGTTACAGTTCCACACTGATGTACAGTGAGTGTCTAATATGGCTGTCACGAAGTCATGCCTCTCCCTCTGACAATATCATAATGATGTGTTTTCTATATTATATCCACAATCATTCATCTAAAAAATTGTATGGGCTTTGATTAAACATGTAACCTACACCTACTGTAACTTACTGTACCTCTGCTTCCTACAGCACAGCAGGTAATGGCGTTAATCAATGGAACGCGAAACATAATAACGTTACGCTTTCTAGTTCAGCGCATTTCATAACTGTATGGGCTTTGTTTATGCACGAGTGAATCTGGTAGTTGGTTGTTAAAAACGCGAAACATAATAACCGCGCTACCGCTCGCGCGCGCTCCTTGGATTTCATTTGGGACGTGGGACGACTGCGCTTGATTGCCTTTAATATTCACGCAGCCTGGACCGCCATGTTGGAATTGCGGAAGGACGGGTCACAGACAATTTGAGTGTAGGTCGTTTCATCGACCTGGCTCTGATTATGGAAGGCCAGCGTCCAAGGGGGGAGCACAGAGGTAACAGAAGGGCTCTCTCTCTCTCTCTCTCTCTCTCTCTCTCTCTCTCTCTCTCTCTCTCTCTCTCTCTCTCTCTCTCTCTCTCTCTCTCTCTCTCTCTCTCTCTCTCTCTCTCTCTCTCTCTCTATATATATATATATATTTGTATTAAAGGGCCGATCAACAAAAAAATACCAGGAATACCAAGCCTTATAGTATTCAGGGGTTGGAGGGACTGTGTTGACATAGGTAGATGAGATTGTTTAATAAAATATATATTTGAAGAAACATTAAAGGACAACTCTATTTTTGGATCGGACGAGTAGCCTTCACGAGGCACAGACACGTCAACGAACACGCTTAACGATGAATCATCTTATGATGGATCATTTTGGAAGTACACAAACAAACAGTTATCGGTTATCAGGGGGACAGATCAAATAGAGTTGCCATTTTGCAGAACCATAGTGCAACGTGGGATTGGCCCATTGACCAGAATTGGAACCCCCCCTCCCACTAACTGGCAGAAACTTGGCTCATGAATGATTGATTGACTGGTTGAGAACTTGTTGACAGATGCAGAGCGCTGTAGGAAAATCTGCATGAAGGCGGTGAATGTCTGTCATCAATGATTGACAAATGCGTATGGTCAAGTTACAGTAAAATCAATTACATTTACAGATTACAACCTTTATGTAATGGTTAATATTTTGATAGAAGGTAATTTACTGTATTTGTATGGCTTTTACACTTAAAGTAGAAAAACTAAAGTAATCTGGAGAATAATACAGTGAATCTCCCGTGAAAGAACGTTTGTTTTTATTTTTTGCAGTATGGGCATAATGTCAATTATGAACGACGGTACATTTTGCACCCTAAAGCATGACTTCTGTAGTAAGTTCCGTCCCGGCCTGATTTTAAGATACCCTTTTTTCACCCCGTCAACAGGGGGAGGGGGTGTATAGCATTATAGCATCAGTATAGCAGTATAGCATCAGCTGTCCTTTTCAACGGTGGACAGGGGTTGGCACACATGACCGGTGTATATATATGGACAGTCATATCTTTACAGTGTGGACTACAGTATCTGTGTTTTTCTTTAATGTAAAATAATTTAGTTTTTAGGGAGCTCCAGTAGCTCACCGCGTACCTCGAACGCTATTTCGGCGCCGGGGACAACCGTGCTCGTCACGGATCTGGGGTAGCAAGTTCGATTCCCGGACAAAGCCGTAACTTTCTCAGAGTGTCTTCCCCCCATCTGTACCCCCATTCAACCTGTTTCTGTCGGTCACACTTGACCAGAGAAAAGAGCGATAAACGCAAAAAGAGCCAGCGGAATGGCCAAAGTTTAAAAAAAAAATAATAATTTAGTTTTCTCTCAAATGCTCTTTTCAGATTATTTTTAAAAGATTATTTTACTGGTGTACTGGCAGTTATTCCAATATGACATGGCTCTATATAACACAGTTTTCTTTGCTGCATTGAGTTTTGGTAGTAGCAGTGTGACTGTTTCCCTAGAGGCAGGCCTAGTGTTATACTTATGTCGATCATTTGTACATGTTAGCTGTGAAGGCAAACAGGTTCTCTTGCAATATATATTCCTCATGAACAAGATCAGGCTGCAATCCAGTCTGTCTTCCACCTTCAAACAACGACAGCTTGGTGTGCATCACTTCCACACTGTTTCTCATTGAGCAGTTCAGAGCCAGACGGGCCGCTCTGTTCTGAGTGAGCTGGATTTTATTGAGCTCTTATCTTGAGGCGTTAGACCGGACAGCTGGACAGTAGTCAGGGTGAGAAAGAACTAACTTGCTCAATAGCTGTTCCGTCTAAGGATATATTTGGCTTCACGTTTTTTCTTATAGCATGCTTGGATCACAATATTAGGCTCTTTGTTTTTGAGAATGTTTAACTTCAGCCTGTTTTCAGACACCCACGTGGACACTAAGTTCAATTATCTCTGAAGGACTTCTAAGTTCTTCTGTCTTGTATGATGATGCATACGTTGTAGTATCATCGGCGTACATAACCATACATGTATTTTCTAAATACCCATGGCAAAGCATTTGTAAAAGTGACGCAGAAGACTGGCCCCAGGTAGTTTCCCTGTGGAATTCCACACTGTTGGGGTTAAGCACCTCCTGGTGGTCCCCAGGTCCAGGCTGAAAACAAGGGGTGTTCGAGCCTTCGAGGTGACAGCACCAAGGCTCTGGAACGCTCTCCCCCTGGACCGGTGAACGGCCCCTCTGAAAACTCTTTTAGAAAACAACTGAAAACACATTTGTTCAGACAGGCTTTTGGTCACACATAGGCATTTTTTCTTGTTCTCACTGTTCCTAGTTTTGGTTTAGTTAGTGACTCATGATTTTATCCAAATTCTTATATTCTACTTTTTCTATCTGGGTTCACTGTTTTTAACTGCTGTCTGTTGTTGTTGTCATTTATTTCTGGTTTTGTTTATTGTATTTTTATATTAAGCTGTAGTGTAAAGCACCCTGTGTATTCGTGCTGTGAAGGGTGCTATATAAATAAAGGTCATTCATTCATTCCTAGAGTTGTACCACAGGGTACCATTGAACACAATACATTGCTGTCTATTACATGGACAGTTTTTATCTAGCTGTAGTTCTGAATCCATATGCAGTTAGTTTGATGAGGGTGTGTTGGGGGGAGTCGATTTTCCAAATTGGGATTAGAAGCGTCAGAGGGACTTGTCACATTACACAATTTGACCTATGATGGGGTCATTTTGTGGGGGGGAGAATGTGAATGGATATAATGTTATGAATATACAGTAGGTGAGGCTGAAGGAATATGGAACATTTGATTAACTACTGTTCTGTATCATTTAGGGGATCCGCTCGGCATCACTCATGCACTCCCTCGCGTACCTGCACGTGCACTGAATAAATTCCACAAATGTACCTTTAATACCAGTATTCGTCTGACCACACCCCTCGTTAGCTTACCTTCATAAGCAGGTGTGTGGTCACCTGCTCTCCTCCTTCTCGCTTTTCACCACAAGGAAGTTGCCTCGGTAGTACCCCACTTGACGTGTTGTTAAAGTTGAAAAGAGTTGTGACGAGTTTACATTGTGCTTCGTTTTTTTCTTCTCTCATAAATATTCGATAGAAAAAGCTAAGTCATAATGTATTCTTCGGAGAGTAGACCTGCTAGACCTACTCTTCACCAGCGGTTCTCCATTCCCGCCTCCGTCGTGCGTTCTGGTGCTGGGCTGTTGCCACTTTCGTGGTTGCCGACCCAGCCCAGGAGACAGCCGGTGGATAGTTTGCCTCTCCGAAGAGCCGAGGAGTCGGTGCCGGCACTCCGGCGATGGCCTGATCTCGACTCTGGTTCCTCTGGTTCCATGGAATCGTCCGTTGGTGAACGGGCGGTTGTTTTGGAGCCGGAGGATTTGCGACGCAAACTTTTCGCGTCTGCCCGTTCACGTCGCAAGATGGTGGCATGCAGGCGCGAACGGCCTGGGTTTGGGGACTTGCTGGAGACCAGCGAGGATGCGTCCGGCTCTGGATTTCCGATGGAAACTGAGGACTTCATGGAAGAGTCGGACGGATTCTTGTTTGAAGGTCCTGTGGAGGAGAGTATCCCTCCTGTCCAGGAAACACCGGAGGGGGGAGAAATGGCTCCGCGGGACGCCTTGTTCGAAGATGTCGAGGAACCACCTTGGCCTCATCAGCAGGATGCCCTACTATCGGCCACATCAGACTGTGGCTCCTTGACCAGTCGCAGCCTGCTGCATGTGAGGGATGCAGGTTCGGTGGAGGAAGGTCTGCAGGGGGAACTGCAGGCTTTGTTTCCCGAGCTCATGGCGGTAGCCGCCGCCGCAAACGGCGTGCCGCTGCCGCTGCCATTGCCTGCTCCTGTCCCTGACGATCTCATAGGTCATCTCTGGCAGCGTCACCCGGTGAGAGGGGCTGATGTTGTCTACCCATTTTTCCCCTCAATGGGGACCTATGTTCGTCAGGGTCAGGCGGTTTCCAACATCATGGGACTTACCCCCTCCTACGTACCAGTTACGCGGGTGTCGGGGTTAGTCAAAGGTATGAGAGAGGGCGTGCCTCGGCTTGATAGTCCGATGTGGTGTGGGAGCCATTATGCAAGCCGGTCCCCCATGGAAGATCGGCTAGGCGATTGGCATATTGGGGTGACCAGTCATTTATCGTTGGTACACAATCGCTGGCTGCGGCGTCTAACATGGCCCACCTAGCTAGATTTGTATCGGGGATTATGACGGGCGGCATGGGGAAAGTGCGCGCCCTGGCCACCCTGAGCAAGCGCCATCTTTGGCTGGAGCAGGCCCGTGTGCCAGAGAAGAAGAGAGCCCCTCTTCTGACGGCCACCCTCTCCGATGCTGGTCTGTTCGGGAAGGCCCTGCGGTTGATGACCTCAACGTGCAGAGAGATGGCAGAGGAGAGATCCATTCTTCAACCCCATTTTCCGCCTCCCGTCCTTGCCGGTGGAGTCAGAAGGCTTCCACGACGTCGAGCTGCCTCCGTCGTCCCTACCACTGCCTCTACCGCCGCTGCTGGCCCCTCCAAGAAGGCCAGGAGAAGAGACGGCGCTTCTGCTACCGCCGGCCCATCCACGACCGGAGGAGACGGTAGGGAACGTCGAGACCAGCAGACAGTTACCTACCGTCCCTCCGGGGCTCCTCGGGGTGGCAAGACTCGAGCGGCGCGAGGTGGCAGATGCCGCTGAGTGACTTTCTCCCTCTGTGTCCCCTCTCCTTTACACCCTCCCCGGCCCCTTTATGATTGTGTTTTTGTGCCAAAAGATATACAATAAAAAGTTCCCCGATATAACAAATCATATGGTGGGGTTGCGTAAATATGAATCTGCACTTTTACGTTGTGAGATGAGTCGTGTTGTGTTACGAGATTAAGCAAGGTCTGCAACATACACTCAGTCGTAGGAGGTTCTATTAGCCTGACGCTCCACATGCAGGTAGAAACTGGTGGCATTCCGTTGCTTAAACAAAGTATATGTGTCCCACAATGCTGTTGTGTTAGTTGCAGTAATACTCGTACACACACGTTTCACGGCCTAGCCGTTACTCTCGGTCAGCGTTTTTGCTATGTACGACATAGTCAACGGGTGTAGGATTCACACGCATGCGACTTGTTTTGTTGTAAATCCTGTTCACATTTTGTGGGTAGCGGGCATTGTATTAGCTTACGCTATACATTAGCTTTTCTACCGGAGGTTCTCAAAATGCTACAGTTGTTTTTGTGTGTAGGGAAAGAAGGGTTTTTTGTGAGGGGGTGTCGAATAAACCCCTCCTTCCCACTTGATTGGTTTAGGAGATTTTATCTCATTCTGCTGAGCCAGTCAGGGCCGAGCCGTTAGGACGTCTTGGCAGGGGGGGGGGGTGTTATCCTGCCGACTCCTATTACAAACAGGAGCCGTGTGCTGGGTTTCCCCCGTCATAGCGATGTTGCTATGGCGACGCCTTCCATGAGTTACAGAGTGTTGAGGTGTCGAGTTAGAGCGTAGGGCTTATGGGTCTGCTACGCTCGATTTATGTGTAAACTTGAGTCAGTTGGTCACGTGACTCACAGTTGGCATGTCTTTTTCATGACTACGACTCATGTGGGAAGGTTTCTGGGAAGGTCCGGTCTTTACTCTTTGACAAAAGGAGTGACTGGATGTAAAAACATGTAAACGGTTTTTTACTCCCAGCTGTGCAGTTGGGTTCATACGGGTGATGCTTCTTCTTTATTATTATAAAGAGTTGGATGTGTCTATATGAATTGGAAATGGGGGTCCCTGATGGAAACAAGACTAACGTCTTTCTCAGGTTTGCCTCCCCTTAACAATTGTGTGTATTGAGCCGTACTGTGTTGTACCCTTTCTGCAATCTGTTGGTTAAAGTTTTCATTCATTCATTCATGGAGTTGGTTGCATCCCGCCCCTCTTGTCGTTCCCCTGGGCGTCTTGGGGATTCAATAAGATGGTCTAAATAGCCTATTATTGATGTGGATATGCTCAACGCACACATAGTGCTAGCTCAGGATGTTCTGTTGGACATTAAGTAACTGACTGGCGCGCCTTGGTTGCTTGGGGTTAAAACAGCGTTTTTATAAAGCAATTGGGATTGTGAGGTTTCTGTCCTTGCTTTCTCACTCGTTCTGTTCCTTTAACCACCCTCGCTTTGTTTTCATTAATTTTTTCTGTCAAGTATTTCAATTCCCTCGTTCACACGTTTCTCCCCGTTGACGTCATCTGAGACGTCGCTGATTGGTTCTCTCACTTCCCCACGCTTGTCAATCACATTCCCCAGCTGTCACTGCTTTTCAATCAATCGATCCCTCATTATTTATACCCCGTTTTCCCCACCCTAAGTTGTTGGATCGTCTTGATTTGTCGCTGGATGTTTTTCCCCGTTGCTGCTGTTTCACTGTGCTGTTCTCCAGGAATTCCTAGAAGCCTTCGCTTGGATACCTGCTCCGTGGCGCGCGCTCGCCTCCTCTGTTGTTCCTGTTCCTTTTACGCAGCTCGTCTGGGTGAGTTATCTAGATTGACTGTCTTGACCTATTTCCGATTTTCGTGTGTAACCTTTACACTGAAGTCTACCACCTTTTTGTCAAACAGTCACTCACCCAGCCATTATCGATTTTGCTCTTTCCTTTATGGAATAATATTTTTTGGGATCTTCCACCTCCCTCTGTGTGTTTGCTCACGCCGAAGATATTATTTCACATTTGGACAGTGTTTGGATTTTTGCTCACTGTGTGTTTACACGAAGATATTATTTCACATTTGGACAGTGTTTGGATTTTTGCTCACTGTGTGTTTACATGAAGATATTCACTTGGGCTGTTTTTGGAATATTGCACATCACTGTGTTGTTAACACGAAGAATATTACACCCTGTCCTCCTGCTCGTTTCAAGTCTGCTCTGTCACTGACTCGTTCCCTCTCTCCCTCTCTCGGTCTTGCACAACATCTGAGAGATCCGCCGTGAGAATTCTGCAGAGCGGTACTGAGGTCTGCTCCTGCTTCCCAAGACTACCCTTCCGGGAGAAGCTGCAGAGCAGCAGAACTTTGCCCCTTGTTCATTGTACCTGTTCTTGTTGACCTGCTTTCCCTGTTCACTTATTCTTATTACCAAATAAACAAGCCCTCGTATTTGGCAACTCTGAATCCTACTCTCTTGTGTCGTTAGCGTTTGGGGTCGATGTCAAACCCTAACATTACGATCCAACCACTATGACGACCCCAGCCGACACAGAGGGGGTCAGAACCGCACTTGCAATTCAAGTCGAGTTGACCAGGGATCACGGTCTCCAACTAGAGCGGGCTGCGGCTGCGGTGCAGAACCTCAGGGACCAGGTCCTGCCTATGCAGGGTTCAATGGCCGCTATGGCGGGACAACAGTCCGAGATTCTCGCCCAGCTTAACTCGCTGGGCGACGCCGTTAATACTTTTCATCTCTCACACCCTTCAGGAACATTCCCCGCAGCCCCAGCAGATCTCGCACCTCGGGAACCCCTTCTCTCCGTCCCACGGCTGTTCGACGGTAATCCCGAGGAGTGTGCCACATTCATCATGCAATGTGAGTTGGTTTTCCGTCATCAACCAAGCCGTTTTTCTGCTCATGGGTCCCGAGTGGCTTATATAACCAACCTACTTTCAGGCCATGCTGCCCAGTGGGTCACTTCCTCCTGGGCAATGGAAGCAGATTTTTTGTTCTCCTACCCAGACTTCGTGGCGGAGCTCCGCAGAGTGTTCCACCATCCAGCCCGAGGTCTGGACCCTGGAGCCCGGTTGGGGACCTTCCGACAAGGGAGCAGCAGGGTGACGGACTATGTCATGGAGTTTCGACTGGCGGCGGTGGAGAGTGGATGGAACGAACCTGCTCTTCGCCTAACCTTCATAAGGGGGCTCAGTGACGCAGTCCGGGACCAGCTCGCTACCAGGGAGGTGCCCGACTCCCTCGAGGAGCTGTTTAGCCTTGTCATCCGTATTGACGGACGCCTCCTGGAGAGAAGGCGCGAGAGGACCCGACTGTCACCTCCTGAAGCACCCCGGACTCCTGGACGCCCCGTCCCCAACACTACTGATGGTAACAGGCTTCCCCGTCCGGTGCGCGAGGAGGAACCCATGCAGCTGGGACGCTCTCATCTGAGCCAGGCGGAGCGTCAGGCAAGGCTCAGGTCCGGTCTCTGCCTCTACTGCGGAGGTGCGGGACACCGTATCGCCGACTGCCCTTCCCGGCCAAAAGATCGGGCTCACCAAGACCCCGGGAGATCCTGGTGAGCCGTTTTTCCCATTCCCAGCGCCGCGCACCACCTGACCATCTGATGAGCGTCACCCTGGCCTGGGGGGACCAACGTGCCACGGTGGAGGCCCTCATCGACTCTGGGGCAGACGAGAACTTCCTCGACTTCGAGTTTGCCACCCAAGCCAACATACCTCTTGAGGCCCTTGTGAGGCCCTTGGAGATCTTTTCGTTGGACCAACACCGCCTGGCCGACATCTCTCAACGGACCGGCCCAGTCTTGCTGACCATTGCTGGGAACCACGTAGAGAGGATCCAGTTCCTCATTACCCAATCCCCCCTTGTCCCGGTGGTCCTGGGTAGGCCCTGGCTCGCGCTGCACGAGCCCCACATCGCCTGGTCCTCCGGTACCATCAGGGGCTGGAGCTCCTCCTGTCACGCCCGCTGTCTACAGGCGGCGTCTTGTCCCCCGCCCCGGAGACCGGCTGGTGAGTTGCCCCCGGATCCCTCGTCCATTCCTCCCGAGTACCACGACCTCATGGAGGTATTCAGTAAGACCAGGGCTCAGTCCCTTCCACCTCACCGCCCCTATGACTGCGCCATCGACCTCCGCCAAGGGGCTCCCCTTCCCGGCAGCCGCCTCTACAGTCTGACTGTCCCGGAGAAGAAGGCGATGGATCTCTACATCTCTGAGTCATTGGAAGCAGGACTCATTCGGCCTTCCTCCTCCCCGGTGGCGGCCGGGTTCTTCTTTGTTGGTAAGAAGGATGGGGACCTGCGACCCTGCATCGACTATCGTCAGCTCAACGAGATCACCATCAAGAACAAATACCCCCTACCTCTCATGAGCTCCACCTTCGAGCCACTGACCCAGGCCTCGTTCTTCACCAAGCTGGATCTCCGAAGTGCCTATCATCTTGTCCGTATCCGTGAGGGCGATGAATGGAAGACCGCCTTCAAGACCCCCAGGGGCCACTATGAGTACCTTGTGATGCCGTTCGGCCTCACCAACGCCCCGGCGGTATTCCAGGCACTCATGAACGATGTCCTCCATGACATGCTGGAGGTGTTCGTGGTGGTGTACCTGGACGACATTCTTATCTTTTCCAGGACCCTCGAGGAACACATCCTGCATGTCCGCCGGATGCTGGAGCGCCTCCTCCACAATCGGCTCTTCGTCAAGGCGGAGAAGTGCCGTTTCCACTCCAACTCCGTCGACTACCTGGGCTTCATCGTGGAGAAGGGCTTGACCCGAGCGGATCCTCGCAAGATCCAGGCTGTGGAGGATTGGCCGGAACCCACCACTCGGAAGGAGTTACAGAGTTTCCTCGGGTTCGCAAACTTCTACCGAAGGTTCATCCGGAACTACAGCCAAGTGGCGGAGCCTCTTACCAAGCTGACCTCCCCCGCTCTGCCGTTCGACTGGTCCCCAGCGGCATGCGCTGCGTTCCGCTCCCTCAAGAGAAGGTTCACTTCCGCTCCTATCCTGCTCCACCTTGACCCCAAGAGACAGTTCATCGTGGAGGTGGACGCCTCGGATTCTGGCCTGGGCGCTGTCCTATCCCAGCGTTCTCCTTCCGACCAGAAGGTACATCCTTGCGCCTTCTACTCGCGTCGCTTCCTCCCCGCCGAGAGGAACTACGACACCGGCAATCGGGAGCTACTGGCGGTCGTGGCTGCTCTGGAGGAGTGGCGTCATTGGCTAGAGGGTGCCGAGGAGCCTTTTACCATCTGGACAGACCACAAGAACCTAACGTTCATCCGCGCTTCCAGGCGCCTCAACGGTCGGCAGGCGAGATGGGCCAGTTTCCTCAGTCGGTTCGACTTCTCGCTGACCTTCCGCCCCGGTTCCCGCAACACGAAGGCCGACTCCCTGTCCCGGATGCACTCCAAGGGGGCTCCACCCTCTGAGGACCCATCTCCCATCATCCCGGAGGCCCGAGTGGTTGGAGCCATCACCTTGGGCATCGAGGGTGTGGTGAGGCGTGCCCTACGCTTCCAACGTGCTCCAAGCAACGTCCCTAGGAGCCGTCTCTTCGTCCCTGACTCTGTCCGGTCCCAGGTACTGCTGTGGGGCCATACCAGCCGGTTCGCCTGCCACCCAGGCGTCCATCGCACGTTCTCCTTCCTGGCTCGTCGTTTCTGGTGGCCCACCATGCGGAACGACGTCAAGGAGTTCGTATTGGCCTGCGCGGTCTGTGCCCGCAGCAAGGCCTCTCACCAGGCACCCTCCGGGCTCTTGCAGCCACTTCCCGTTCCAAGCCGTCCGTGGTCACATGTGGCGCTCGACTTCGTCACTGGTCTACCCTCCTCCCAGGGGAACACCTGCCTTCTGACCGTGGTGGATCGATTCAGCAAGGGGGTCCACCTCGTGGCCCTCTCCAAGCTTCCCTCAGCAGCCGAGACGGCGGACCTCCTGACGCACCACGTGTTCCGCCTTCACGGTTTTCCCCAGGACATCGTCTCTGACCGGGGGCCCCAGTTCACCTCCCAGGTATGGCGGGCTTTCTGCAAGGGATTGGGGGCAACGGTCAGTCTCTCCTCTGGCTACCATCCCCAGACAAACGGGCAGACGGAGAGGATGAACCAGAGCGTGGAGTCTGCTCTTCGGTGTGTGGCAGCCGAGAGGCCGGCATCCTGGAGCCGTTTCCTTCCCTGGGTTGAATACTCGATCAACTCAATGGTCAGTTCCGCCACCGGCCTCTCCCCTTTTGAGGCCTCCCTGGGCTACCAGCCCCCTCTTTTTCCCGCACTGGAGACGGAAGTGGCAGTTCCCTCCGTGCAGGTCCACCTCGACCGCTGCCGTCGCGTTTGGGAGATCACCAGGACCGCGCTGCTCCGGACATCTGAGCGCGCCTGTCGTGGTGCCGACCGGCGCCGGGTTCCCGCGCCGACTTACCGCCCTGGGCAGAGGGTGTGGCTCTCCGCGAAGGACCTCCCGCTACGGTCCTCGGCCAAGAAGCTCAACCCTCGCTTCGTCGGTCCTTTCGAGGTCCTGAAGGTACTCAGTCCGGCGGCCCTGCGCCTGAAGCTTCCTGCATCCATGCACATCCACCCCGTGTTCCATGTCTCCCGGGTTAAGCCCGTCTCCCTCAGTCCCCTTATGCCTCCAGCTCCTGATCCACCGCCTCCTGTGCTGGTGGATGGTCACCCCCAGTGGCAGGTCCGCCGGTTGATGGGCGTTCGTCGGCGGGGCCGGGGGTTCCAATACCTGGTGGACTGGGAGGGTTACGGCCCAGAGGAGCGTAGCTGGGTCTCCCGGCAGCTCATCGTGGATCCCGGCTTGATCACCGACTTCCATCGGGCCCATCCTGACGAGCCGGGTCGGCCTGGTCGCCGGGTGGCTCCCGTGGAGGGGGGGGTACTGTGAGGTTTCTGTCCTTGCTTTCTCACTCGTTCTGTTCCTTTAACCACCCTCGCTTTGTTTTCATTCATTTTTTCTGTCAAGTATTTCAATTCCCTCGTTCACACGTTTCTCCCCGTTGACGTCATCTGAGACGTCGCTGATTGGTTCTCTCACTTCCCCACGCTTGTCAATCACATTCCCCAGCTGTCACTGCTTTTCAATCAATCGATCCCTCATTATTTATACCCCGTTTTCCCCACCCTAAGTTGTTGGATCGTCTTGATTTGTCGCTGGATGTTTTTCCCCGTTGCTGCTGTTTCACTGTGCTGTTCTCCAGGAATTCCTAGAAGCCTTCGCTTGGATACCTGCTCCGTGGCGCGCGCTCGCCTCCTCTGTTGTTCCTGTTCCTTTTACGCAGCTCGTCTGGGTGAGTTATCTAGATTGACTGTCTTGACCTATTTCCGATTTTCGTGTGTAACCTTTACACTGAAGTCTACCACCTTTTTGTCAAACAGTCACTCACCCAGCCATTATCGATTTTGCTCTTTCCTTTATGGAATAATATTTTTTGGGATCTTCCACCTCCCTCTGTGTGTTTGCTCACGCCGAAGATATTATTTCACATTTGGACAGTGTTTGGATTTTTGCTCACTGTGTGTTTACACGAAGATATTATTTCACATTTGGACAGTGTTTGGATTTTTGCTCACTGTGTGTTTACATGAAGATATTCACTTGGGCTGTTTTTGGAATATTGCACATCACTGTGTTGTTAACACGAAGAATATTACACCCTGTCCTCCTGCTCGTTTCAAGTCTGCTCTGTCACTGACTCGTTCCCTCTCTCCCTCTCTCGGTCTTGCACAACATCTGAGAGATCCGCCGTGAGAATTCTGCAGAGCGGTACTGAGGTCTGCTCCTGCTTCCCAAGACTACCCTTCCGGGAGAAGCTGCAGAGCAGCAGAACTTTGCCCCTTGTTCATTGTACCTGTTCTTGTTGACCTGCTTTCCCTGTTCACTTATTCTTATTACCAAATAAACAAGCCCTCGTATTTGGCAACTCTGAATCCTACTCTCTTGTGTCGTTAGCGTTTGGGGTCGGTGTCAAACCCTAACAGGGATGGGGGTTTTCCTCTTCCGACGGCCTGTGTGGTTGTCGACGGGTTCTCGTTCATATCAGGGGATGATAACGGAATGGATCTGAACATTATGTGGAAGGGTCTCACGCCCTGGGGGTGGGCCGCCGCGCGCGGTTCGCACCGAAACGTCTGAGTGGCGCCTTCTTTTTATGTTTAAGATCAACACGCATATCTGCCCCTTCTCCTGGAGTTGGGAGGTCGCCGTGGTTAGGGCACGGGACTGGTTCTGGTCACGCTGGTCCGGATCAGTTAAACCCGTTGTCCGCCGGGGATGCAGATCTGCTGTTCTGGTACCCTGAGGGACTTGGGCTTTTTTCAGGGGAAAAAATGCTAGGTCGGTCCGGGTGTTGCAGGGTTAAGCGCTATGGAACCCTTGTTGGGTACATTGTATTCTACACTGTCGTAATGGCTTACGGCCGTACCAACCTGTACACGCCCGATCTCGTCGGCTCTCGGCCGCCACGCAGGTTGGTCTTGGTTAGTACTTGGTTGGGTGACCTCCTGGGAATACCAAGTACGGGGTGTTGGGGCTGGTTTTTCCATTTTTGCGCTTTTCTCTTACGCGTGGCGAAGAGGGGCCTGTTGGAGTGGTCTTTGACCTCCTCGGGGGATCCTGTGCTCCCCGTATCACCGGGCCCGGTCCGAAGTAATGTTTTCGTTGACCCGTAGGCCCGGGATAACCCTGTTGGAAACTGGAACACGGTTACTGCGGCAGTGCCGCAGGTGTGTTTTGGAGTTTTTTCCTGGGGGGTTATGGGACCAACCACCGCATAGGGTAACGACTGGGTGGTTGGTTCTCTGGTGTGTTGGGGCAGTGTCAACTCCCGGGTTAACCGGTTGAGGGTGCCCCTGCACGTTCATGACGTCTGCCAATCGTGTCAGCCTTCTCTGCCTCCACCCCTCTGGGTGGGGGTTTTTAAATGGAGGCTTGGTCATGCAACAACGCCAGCATGCGCCGTGTTCAGCTGTCCCCTCTGGCGCCTGTCTCGTCCGCAGTCACCAGGCTCGGGTTAACAGCCTGTTGCCTGGTCTTTTCCCCGGTGCGCTGCCTGCTTCCGTTGGTTATCCTTTTTTGTGTGCTTACGGCCATGCTGACTGCCTGTTCTGCAGGGTCAGTGTGCCAGGCGGTGTACTATTGGGGGGACAGGGCCCGCTCGGCAGAGGGGCCTTTGTCCGAATACGCTGGCGATGTGGGGGGGGGGTCACTAAGTGCCCTCCTGGAGGGGTCTTGATGCTGGCATCATGGACTTCTCCGGGCCCCCGTTCCAGGGGGTCCAGTCCCTTTTGTGGGTCTGGGTCTTCCTTCGCGCTCCGCTGCTACGGCCTTGCCACGGGGTTGGGTTTACCCTTGACCCCCCGTGATTCTGGGGGCAGGAACGAGGTTGTTCCCGCCGTTCGTTCCTGGGTGGCATGCAGGTTGTGCGTGTGTGTAGTCGTGGGGTCAAGCCACGGTCTGCTCACCCTGTGCGTTGAGTTGCTTGAGTGCCTCTTCGCACGGTCGGGTCCGTCGCCCTCCCGGGAAACCTCTAATAGGGGGGGTGCCCTCCATTAGGGGGGGTTGGGGGGGCTCGGCCCTCCCTGTTCTGATGGTTGTGGGGGGCCTTCAGCGGGGTGTATTTGTCGGCCGGTGGCTCCGCTCGGCCTCCCTATGTGCATGAGTGATGCCGAGCGGATCCCCTAAATGATACAGAACGTTAGGTTATGACTATAACCAAGTTCTGTTAATTAGGGGTGACGCTCGGCATCCGACGCCGCTGCAGCCCTTGACCTCACCTTGTGGTGAAAGCTTGGGAAGGAGGAGAGCAGGTGACCACACACCTGCTTATGAAGGTAAGCTAACGAGGGGTGTGGTCAGACGAATACTGGTATTAAAGGTACATTTGTGGAATGTATTCAGTGCGCGTGCACGTACGCGAGGGAGTGCATGAGTGATGCCGAGCGTCACCCCTAATTAACAGAACTTGGTTATAGTCATAACCTAACGTTTATATCTATTTCAGGTGAACCAGAGATGACCAGGAGTGTGATTAATTAATTAATAGACTGACAAAAGTGTATTTGACTGACCATGACAGACGGAATGAATGGGCCATGGGAAGTTAATTGTTTTCTCCCAATGAGTTGATGGGTGGTGGAGGAAGCAGATATTATTGTGGCATCTGTAAATTATTAACCATGTCTTACTTCACAGGTTGTACAGGGCTGGAAACACTGTAAAGAGGGGTACCCCATAAGAATTAGTAATAATTAGGAAATGGGTCATGATAGGACCAAGAAAAACCGGTGCAAACAAATAAACTAACCTGTAAATGCTTACTAAAATGCTTACTACTTGCTATAAGATATTCCAGCAAACTAACAAAAACGCTAATTTAACACAGCATCGCAGCTTAAGTTCTGCGCTGCAAAGGACTTTTGCATGAGCAATTGCAAAGCGAGCCAAGAATGAGTCACTAGGACAAAACCTCTTGAGTCTTGATTGATTTTTAATGACTGTCATTCTGTCAACCTTTTGAAGGAGTGAGTGACATAAAAAGTATGGAGGCCAGTGATGCAACCTGCTCTGACGACAGTCCAGGCCACAGGAACCACGACTCAGCATCGCCAACGGACGTTCAAGACAGAGACAAGGGCAGCTGTGGTTATAAGAGTTATTGGTCAACAAGATTACCCTGTGGGGTGTAAGCCAATGGTATACGCATATTTGTTCTGTGTCAGCCTGTCAGGAAGATGGAGCAGGACAAGCAGAAGGGAGGAGACAGAGACTGTGGAGGTTCTGAGGGGCCCCAACAGGGGGAAGGAGATGGACGGAAGTTCGAGTCGTCTGCCGTTGACACGAAGGCCAGCACCTTGAAGCTAAGTGCAATGCAATAACATCTGTGCCAACCCGTTTAGGGCAACTTTGCTAGCATGTTCACCACATGAACATATAGTCAAGTCAAGTCAAGAGTTTTAATTGTCACGGCATACAAGTATACAATGAAATGCGGGTGGTCTTGCCCGCAACGATGTGCAATACAGTGTTACAACATATAATAGAATCCAATAAAAAACAACATTGTGCAATAAACAGGTAACAGGTAACATGGTGTGACATCTCGGTATCTGTACATAGTTATTTACAGAGCATATAGGACATGCTAGGTAGCTTTCGTAGTGCAATACACTGTTCCTGTTGTTCTAATTTAAAGTGGCCTTTCCTTTTGGCCATAAGTGTGCGGCATGAGTGTGTGCCCGCTCATGTTAAAGTGTTAAGTGGCTGCTAGTGTGTGAGCGTGCACAGCGTGCGTGTCGTGTGTGTGTTCATGTGTGCTTGTGTGTGGATAGTTCAGTGTTCTGTGGCACTCAATGTTCATTGTTCAGGGCTCTGATGGCCTGGGGGAAGAAGCTGAGCCTAAGCCGCTCTGTCCTAGTAGCTGGGGTTCGCAGGCGTCTGCCTGACCTCAGCAGCTGGAACAGGCTGTTATTGGGGTGGTGAGGGTCTTTCATTATCCTGCAGGTTCTGGATTTGCACCTCTTGTTGTATAGAACCTGCAGGGGAGGTAGTGCAATACCCGTGGTACGCTCGGCTGAGCGCACCACTCTCTGTAGGGCCTTCTTGTCTTGTGCCGTGCTGTTTCCATACCAGGCAGTGATGTTTCCGGTCAAGATGCTCTCTACAGCTCCTGAGTAGAAGGACTGGAGTATCTTCCCCGATACTCTGAACTTCCTTAACTGTCTCAGGTGGTAGAGGCGCTGTTTCGCCTTCTTTACTACTGTGTCTATGTGTGTTGACCATGTCAGATCCTCTGAGATGCGGACCCCCAGGTACTTAAAGCTGCTCACCCTGTCCACGGTAGCCCCGTTAATCATCAGTGGTGTGTGTGTCTCCTGCTGTCCTCTCCTATAATCCACGATCAGCTCCTTGGTTTTACCAATGTTCAGGAGCAGGCTGTTGTCCTGGCACCAGCGTTCCAGTACCTCAACCTCCTCCCGGTAGGCCTTCTCGTTGTTGTCCGAGATCAGCCCCACCACCACTGTGTCGTCTGCGAACTTCACTATGGAGTTGGAGCTGAACTTGGCCACACAGTCGTGTGTGTAGAGTGAGTACAGCAGGGGGCTTAGAACACAGCCCTGGGGGGACCCGATGCTCAGGGTGATGGTGTTGGAGGTCTGACCCCCCACCCTGACCGCCTGGGGTCTTTCACTCAGAAAGTCCAGTACCCAGGCGCTCAGGGCGGAGCTCAGACCCAGCTCGATCAGCTTGTCCACCAGTCTGGTGGGGACTATGGTGTTGAACGCTGAGCTGTAGTCAATGAACAACAGTCTCACATATCCCCCCTTCTGACGGTCAAGGTGGGAGAGGGTGCTGTGCTGTACCTGGGAGACTGCGTCGTCAGTGGACCTGTTTGTCCTGTATGCAAATTGCATAGGGTCCATATCACTGGGGAGGGAGGCACAAATGTGGTCCTTGACCAGCCTCTCAAAACATTTCATGACCACAGAGGTGAGTGCCACCGGTCTGTAGTAATTTGGACATGTTGGGGAGGGTTTCTTCGGTACAGGGATGATGGTAGACATCTTGAAGCAGGCAGGGACCACCGACTCCGCCAGGGATTGATTAAATATGGCGGTGAACACAGGGGCTAGCTGGTTGGCACAGGACTTAAGTATGCGTCCTGTTATTCCATCTGGGCCAGCAGCCTTCCTGGTGTTCACCTGCATAAATGCTCTTCTCACACTGTGTACCATCAATGAGAGAGCGTCCCCGCCCCCCCCGCGGATGCCCCCCCCCCCCTCCACAGCAGCCGGCGCACCAGTGACATCACTAGCCGTTGGGCTAGCAGTGCCACTGTTTGCACCAAACCGCGCGTAGAAGATGTTGAGCTGGTCCGCAAGGGTGAGATGTAAATGTATTTGTTCCTCGAGGGGAGTTATTTTGCACAAAAGAGCAACAAAAGCCTAGATATGAACAAACCAGTAAAGGCAAACAAGACATATGCCTAATAAATATGATGTCATAAAATGTGATACTGCATGACCTTCAATGGCACCATGATGCAAAGATGAAATGACCATATTTTCGGTATTAGAAATCGATGAGTTTTCAGAAGCATCAGTTAAAAGGTGGTCAATTACAGCTCTATAACTAGACTTATTCCTCGAAAAGAGGGCCAATCAGGGCCACATTATCCACAAATTGATCATTTTGCAATAGTCCTGGTGACTAATTAAGTCATTAGTACACGGAGGAGCAGAAGACACAGCCCTGTGGTACTCCAGTCTGAGGACTGATAAGGATGGTCATGACAGCTCTGATATAGGAATATGATGGAGTCAGTATGGGGAAGTGGGCAGATGTTAGCAGGTACTGTGGGGGCAATATGAAGGAAATTACATCCAATGTGTGCATAATATATGTGAAGCCTCCACTGGCAGTATCCACGAATTCCTGCATGTACATTATCTGCCAGTTGTGAAATTATTCTTCTTTCAAATCGAGCATAATTCCCATTATCATCATGCCAAGATAATTGGGAGCCCTGTGACACTGAGTAAATAAACACATGCTGTGAGCATGGTGAGAGCTATTAGTTATACATCCAGAGGTCTTAGTGCCATGGGTAAGTGATTAGGACAATAGTCTGGGCATATGGACAAAGCACTACATGTGGGGGTTTAATAAAACTACTGTTTGTATTGGTATAGTAAATGGGGGAAGATGCTGGTCAAATGTTGTCTGTCATGGGTGTTGGTTAAGAACCATATTTAGATATTGTGGGAAATTCTAATTGAATTGAACTTTCCTCTTGGAGGTTGCATTGGGCCATGCTGAGACGTGCTGGAAGGACAGTGGACGTCGCAGGGGGTTCCCGGAGCTGAAGGATGAAGATCCCAACAGACTTTTCTCGCTTACAGAGGACTGGTTTATGGCCATAACAACCTGGACACGCCCGTCTCATCCTATCTCAGAAGCTAGGCAGGATTCGAGCCTGGTTGGTACTGCGATGGCGGGCATCAGGAAAGCGCATGGCAAGAAGATGGCAGGCTGAGTCGTGGACTGGACGAGAGACAGAGTGGGACATTAATAAAAAGTGTTGTTATAGTCAGGCGATTATAATGTGTTCACGGTTGTTGTCGTTGCATTCATATAAGATAACTATGTTTCTATGACCCTTTTTTCTTTTGGCATAACCCAGTGTATTGAATGTTGGCTGAACCATGGTTAGACTCAGGAAATGTATTCAGTCATACACCATAGGTAATCAGAGTGGGTTGGAAGTGGGAATTACCGACAAGATTACAATGAGTTGAGTTTTACCCTTCTCACGCAGAGTTTTAATTTTTTTCTCATATAGATATATAATAATCTATATAATAAATGTGATGAGAAGGGAAGTTTCTTAACACAATTGTAGGTTCTGAGACATTCGTTCTTGATGCACATATTGGTCTGTGAATTAGTCTGAAGCGGTGATATTCACTCTCAATCAACAACGTGTGTCTCGGTGCACGGTAAGTGAGGGGAGGAGCAAAGTCGGTAAAGGAAAGTGTTTCAGCAGACTGCTGGAAGTGTAGAAAGATTCAGTAAGTGTATATGAGCCCACCAGGGACAGATCATTTGTGCTACAGAGTGTTTATGGCTAGAGGTCATAAAAGATGGCGGGAGCAAGATCAAGATGGAAATGTGGAAGTAGGATGGTAGTGAGGTTATGCTATGTATTTATTTTCTTTCTTTTTTAGGATAATACTCTATTCCAGGAAGTTCTTAGTTGGTGTCAAAATTATTTAATTTAAATTTTTAATTTATTATTATTATAATTTATTTTTATTTTTTATTTTTATTTTTATCTTTTACTCAAATTACTTACGTTTACATTTTCTTAGTTGTCTATAGGTGGGACTGGTGGCAGCCCCAACAGGGGGAATGTAGTGGAAAATGAAACTTTCTATATGATATTAGATCAGAATTACATCATTGCTATCGATCTGCACTCTACCACGGAGCTCTGTAATATATTAACAGATCTCTTGTGGTACATTGACAGACCTCTGTGGGATGTATTGATCTTTACCAGGACGGGGGGGGGACATGATGACATCCCGGTTTTGGGTCAGAATAGATGAGATCGTATGATGTTACGGGGGAGGAGATGCCGGTCATGTTGTCATGTGATCAACTGTTCTAGAATGTCTATAAGTGTCAGTGTAAGGGGAGGCGCCGCTCTCTTCCTCTTCTTCTTCTTCCTCCCTTTCTGACCGGCGCCGGGTTTCATATCAATTTGGTTCTGTATTACCCCTGTTCTGTATTACTTCTGTATTAATTATGTTCTGTACTCTTAAACCAATGCTTCAAATCTTCTGTTAACTTCTATTTCTTGAATAAATTACAAGCACCTGTTAAAATTGGAACGACGTCTCCTGGTGTGTCAATACAACTTAGCCACTACAAACCCCAGACATTCAGAGGTGACGGTTCTGATAAGTGTTCAGTTCAGTTAAGTCTCATCTCAGAAAACAGGCGATACCTATGCCTGAGCAGGCTGATGAGATTCTGAGTTGGTTAAGGGGTAAATCTAGAGATGTTGTGAGGATCGGTCTACGTAGTGATCCATCGCTTAATGCCAATAGAGACCCTGGGCTGATTTACAATATCCTCCCTCAGTACTTCAGTGATGCATCCTCATGTCTCCCTCTTTTGGACTTCTATGTCACCCTGCCCAAACTCAGAGAAAACCCAGTCGATTACTGGATTAGATTGAACAAGGCAGCAGACCTAGCAATTGAGGGTCTGGGCAGACAGGGCAAGCAAGCAGGGAACATGAGTGATGAAGTGGCGCTCATGTTTGTGAAACATTGTCCTGACCCAGAGTTATCCTACACTCTGAAATGTAAGCCAATCCATGAATGGACCTCACAAGATGTGCAGGTGAGGTTTGATGATTACCAGAGGGAGTTGAGGGCTAGCAGCAGAGTCAGTGGGGCTGTGCAGTTAAAGAGTCACACCACCACTGTCCTCCATGAGCAGTCTAGCTCATCACCAGCCAGTTTGTCAGTACCTGAGCAGTGCCACACCCAGAGTCCTATCTCTCTCTCTTCAAACCCAACACCAGGAGTGTCATACTCCTTACTCCTCTCCTGTTTTTGCCCCAGTTCAAGGAGAGGTCTGCCATGTTCCACGCCCCACCTCTACGGCAGTTGTTGCTCAGAATCTCCAGCAGTCGGAGGAGAGGCTTCTTGGCTGTATGGTGGACATGTTTCAGGGGATGATGGCGAAAATGCAGCAGCGCAGTGTCACTACTCCAATGCGATGTGGGAGGTTCTCGCATGCCCCTGGAGGGGGACGTCCCAGGGAATGAGCTTGTCGGTTCTGTGATGACTCTAGTCATAGCACCATTTCACACTGCATGAATGAGAGGCTGTGTTTCGTCTGTCTGGCCCCTGGCCATACAAAAAGGGACTGTCAGGCCAACTCCCAAACGAATGATATATCTGATGCTGAGACGGTTTATACGTTTGTGAAGGATTCAAGTGATGACTCAGAAGTTTTTGTGTATCAGAACATACACAGAATTAGCAGCAGTGACAGTCTTTTTTATACACCTGTGGGTGTGGGTGGTACAACAACACTGGGTGGCATGCTGGACAGCGGGTCCATGTCTTGTAGCATCAGCAAGGTAGCAGAGATGAAGCTAAGGGAGGCTGGAGTGATAACTGAGCACAACCAGATTAATGTGAAAGTAGTCCTTGTTGGATGTGGTGGACGTCGTGTCAAGCCCAAATCTGCCTTCGATGTGGAGATTGAAGTGTATGGCTGTAAGATGTCGGTCCCCATGCTTGTTGTTCAGGGACAGCATGATGAGTTGATACTGGAGACTAATTTTATTAAGCATGTCCTTCGTCAGTCTAAGCTGTGCGATTCCTACTGGAAAACTGTACCCGGCCCCTGCACTGCCAAAGATCAAGAATCTGAACAGTTTCTATCTATGCTCTCTGGTCTGAGTCCGTGGAGAGGTCAGGACGTGCCTGACAAAGTTGGCACTGTGAGCTGCAACTCAGCTGTTTGCCTTGAACCTAGTCGTGAATATCTCATTTGGGGAAAACTACCTAAAGACACTGCTGTATCTCCGGGCAGCACCGTAATGACAGAGCCCACATCTGCTTGTTCGGCCCGAGGGGAGTTTTGGTAGCAAGGATTGTTACTCCATTGTAGGGAGACAGATGGGTCCCACTGAAGTTCATCAATACTTCTGACAGGCCCGTGTTGGTGAGGCATAATGCAAAGCTGGCTGATGTCTTCCCCTGCATGGCGCTTGAGGACATGGATGTTGCTGAACCTCCAAAGGTCCCCCTGGTCAGTTGCACTCAAGTGGAGATGCCCGCCTCTGCCGAGGTACGTTCCACTGATGACAAACTTGAGTCAGTTGGGTTGAGTAGTCTTGACATCCAGTCTTGTGATGTGTCAGAGAGCTGGAAACAGAAGGTGGCTGACCTGATTGTGCGGTATGAAGACATCTTCTCACGCCACCATCTTGACTGTGGAGAAGCGAAGGACTTTGTACACCGCATTCACCTCTCTGATCACAGACCATTCCGGCTCCCATTTAGGCGGGTGCCCCCTGGCCAGTATCAGACATTACGCCATGGTACTGAGTGAGATGGAGGAGAAGGAAATCATCAGAAAGTCCACCAGTGAATACGTGTCTCCTCTGGTACTTGTGTAGAAAAAGAATGACGATCTCCGTGTGTGTACAGATTTTAGTTGGCTGAACAAGAGGACCCTAAAGGACGCTCATCCTCTCCCTCACCAGGCGGATTGCTTGGCTGCGCTTGGTGGCAACTGTTTCTTCAGTACAATGGACTTGACCTCTGGGTTCTATAACATGCTATTACATGAGGACGACAGAAAATACTCAGCCTTCACCACACCTATGGGCTTGTACGAGTACAACCGCCTTCCGCAGGGCCTCTGCAATAGCCCCAGGAGCTTTATGCGGACGAGAGACAGAAAAATGACGAGTGCTGACCTCATGGAGCCCAATGGGGTGAACCCATCACAGAAGCGGATAAGATAATTTTTGGGGATGATCAACTATTACCAGCACATCATTCCCAGATACTCCGCCATCGCCAAGCCTATCTTCTCTCTGTTAAAGGGCGAGAGAAGAAAAGGGAAGGATGGGGAAGAACAGACTGTTGAACAAGAAGTTGAGTGCCTCTGACTGGACCTCAGACCAGGAACAGGCTTTTGAGAAGCTGAAGACATCCCTTGTTAACACGGTGGTCCTGGCTCACCCTGACTTCAACCGCCCTTTCATGCTGTCAACGGATGCATCCCTGGATGGTATTGGTGCTGTTCTGTCACAAGTCCAGGAAGGCGAAACCAAATTATAAATTAGCTTTTGTATAAGCAATTTATTACAAATAGGATGGAAGAGTCTGAATTGAAATATAAACTATATAAAAACAAACGAACCAATATTATGAGGAATTGTAAAACGTTTTTTTTATGCCAACTTACTAGAAAGGAATAAACATGATAGCAAGGGTATTTGGAAAGTGCTTAATGACATAATAAGAAAAGGGCCAAAAGGTGGACTGTATCCAAATTACTTCATTGAGGACAGGACGGCAGGAGAATTAGTAATATGGAGGAAGTGGCCGATGGCTTTCAATCCAATCCAATCCACTTTATTTATATAGCACATTTAAAACAACAAAGTTGACCAAAGTGCTGTACAAGTCCACAAACATAGGATAAAACATAAAACATAAAAATTGAATAAAAGCACATAATAAAACAGTACAATGTGTCACATAAAAAAGGCCAGTCTCTCAAAAACGGTTTAAAAAACAAAAGCCAGAGCAAATAAGTGTGTTTTGAGGCGTGATTTAAACACCTGCAGAGTGGGGGCCTGCCTAACATGCAGTGGCAGCTCATTCCAGAGCTGCCACTGCAAAAGCACGGTCCCCCCTAAGCTTCAGCCTGGAGTTTGGAACGGCCAAGAGGAGCTTGTCAGAGGACCTGAGGGACCTTGGAGGAACATAGGGTTCCAGCAGGTCTGAGAGGTAACCCGGTGCCAAGCCGTTCAAACATTTAAAAACAAACAGTAAAACCTTAAAATCAATCCTAAAACGCACAGGAAGCCAGTGGAGGGCAGCCAGCACAGGGGAAATGTGCTCCCGCTTTCGCGTTCCTGTCAGCAGACAGGCAGCGGCGTTTTGCACCAACTGCAAACGAGAGAGGGAGGCCTGACTGACGCCCACGTACAGGGCATTACAGTAATCAAGGCGAGAGGTCATAAAAGCATGGATAACCGTTTCAAAAACGGGATAAAAAAGGTTTGACCTTGGACAGCCTCCTAAGTTGGAAAAAGCTCCTTCCCACCACAGTATTGATCTGCTTGTCCAGCTTTAGGTCACAATCGAATTTTACCCCTAGGTTGGTGACTGTTGGCTTCACAAAAAGCCCAAGAGGGCCCAAGTCACCAGGAGGAGGCACATGACCATTGCTGGGACCAAACACCATGACCTCTGTTTTACTGTCATTGAGACAAAGACAGTTTGATGCCAGCCATGCCTTAACATCGTCAAGGCATGCTAATAGTGGTTTTACCGGGTTGCTAGTGTTTCTTTTTAATGGCATGTAAATCTGGCTGTCATCTGCGTAGCAGTGAAAGGAGACGCCATGCTTTCGGAGTATAGGCCCTAAGGGGAGCAGGTACAACACAAATAAAATTGGCCTGAGAATTGAGCCTTGGGGAACCCCGCAGGGGAGAGGTGCTGTGGAGGATACAGCGTCGCCCAGGCTAACACAAAAACTTCTCTCTGACAAATATGATCTAAAAAACTCCTCCAGAATGCCATGTGTGTCAAGGAAAGACATTAATTGGACAAGTACAATTTTTTCCAAAATGTTGGATAAAAACGGGAGCTTGGAGATAGGCCTGAAATTAGAGAGGACAGAGGCGTCCAGGCTAGGCTTTTTAATAAGCGGTTGCACCACAGCATGTTTAAAATTTACAGGTATATCACCTGCAAGGCTGTTGTTCATAATTGTTAGGACATTTGGTCCTATGACCCTGCTGACCTCTTTGATAAGGTGAGGGGGGAGGACGTCTAAAAAACTGAATAAAAACTCACATGTTTCAGTGGAAGCTTCAAGACAAACAGGCTGGGGGACATCAAGAATATGATTAATTGTTTTAAAAAGAACACAAGGCTTGTGGCAGTTGTTTAAAATGATATCAGAAAAATGCTTTGTTTTTTCAGCCTTAACAGTTTGCTGATATCTATACCAGCTGTCCCTCAGAATGTCGAAAGACACCTGCAGCTTGTCCTTTTTCCACTGTCGTTCAGCCCTCCTGCACTCTTGTCTGGCTTCACAAGTGCTGTCGTTCAACCAGGGCTCAGGTTTAGGTTTGGAGCGCCTGGTTTTTAATGGAGCGACGGTATCAAGGATCTCCAGACAGGTGGAGTCAAACCTGGTTAATTCCTCCGTGTTAACACACACAGGGCTAGCTGAGCTCAGCAGCTGAGCTAGCTAGCTGAGTTCTTTGTAGGGGTTGGACCTAGTCTAGCTGAAAAAATCACAGAAAGCGGTCTGACACAAAATGTGGGTGTAGAAGACTCAATCCATAGAAACCAAAGGTCCATGTTTCTTACTCCAACAGATGGAAATGCAATCATGGCCATACTTAAGAACTGTAAAAATAAAACATCAACGGATTGGAATGACATTGACATGACCGTGATTAAGAACGTAGCGGAAGGATTTGTAGAACCATACACACATATCTGTAATTTGTCTTTACAATCGGGAATATTTCCTCGTATGATGAAACGTGCAAAAGTATTACCGATATTTAAAACAGGGGACAAACACCAGTTTACAAATTATAGGCAGGTTTCTCTGCTTTCCCAATTTTCTAAGATTCTGGAGACGATTTATGTAAAAAGACTTGAAGAGTTCATTGAGAAACACAATTTGCTGATTGACAGCCAATATGGCTTCAGGAGGAATAGATCCACTACCATGGCCCTCATTGAGCTAATAGAGGAAATAACAACTTCAATTGACAAAAAACACCATGTACTGGGAATTTGTATTGACCTTCAAAAAGCTTTCCATACGATTGACCATAGTATTTTAATTAAAAAGATGGAAAGATATGGCATTAGGGGTATAGCATTGGAATGGATTAAAAGTTACTTGAGTAATAGGAATCAATTTGTTCAAATGGGCAGTGCCATCTCAACAAACATGAATATTAGGTGTGGCTTGCCACAAGGTTCAATTCTGGGTCCAGTTTTGTTTCTTTTGTACATTAACGATATCTGTAAAGTATCTGAAACAATGAAATTTGTGCTTTTTGCAGATGATACAAATATGATTTGCTCTGGTGAGAGTTTACAACAGATTTAGAATGAAACCATAACTGAAATGGTCAAATTAAAAAAGTCGTTTGACAAAAACAGATTTTCTCAAATGTCTTTTTTCTCAAAAAAGAGCAATCAGGATGGGTGACAATATTGTCACAAGGAAAGATGAAATTACCTACTTGGGTTCCATCCTAGAGGCTAATCTTTCCTGTGACAAAATGGCATCCAATGTAATAAAAAAAGTCAACCAACAAACTTGATTCTTGTACCGGATCTCCTCTCTGGTAAACAAGAATACCCTGAAGACTCTGGCAGGAGCACTCATTCAAGGGTACTACGACTATGCTTGCACCTCATGGTACCAAAGCACTTAAAAGGCGCTAAAAACAAAATTACAAACATCTCAAAACAAACTGGTCAGACTACTGCTTGACCTTACTCCTAGAACGCACCTCACCCCTGCCCACTTTGACAACCTAGGATGGCTTAGAGTAGACGACAGAGTACAGCAACTTGCAATGGGCCTGGTCTACAAAATACACTACACGACCAAGGTACCCATGTACATGTCAAAATACTTCCCAAAGGTCAGTGAATACCACGATCACAACACCAGAGGGAGCTCCACAAATCATGTTAAACCCAGATTCGGCTCAAACAAAGGACTAAACACGTTTTGCAATTATGCCACATCAATGTGGAATGCCCTACCCAAAGCTGTAAAGGAATGTGAATCACTACCCACTTTCAAAACCACTCTCAAAGAACACCTACGGGAGACTGCAATTCGAAACTGGCCCCTGTAAATGTCCTAACCCAACCCCCTCCAATGTACAGTAAATTACCTAGTATGGTTTTGTCAATATTCCAATGTACAGTTTTGCTTGTACAGTTGTACAGTGTTCCCCCCGCCCCCAACCCCTCCTACCCAACCCCCCCCCACCCACCCAACCCCACCCAACCTTCTCCAACAGTTCTTATGTCAAATGTATATACTCTCTTTGCTGGACTCTTTTTGTATCGCAAACAGTACTGTATTTGCAAATCTGGTATGTCATAAATGTATAGATGTAGCAGTACTGTCTATCTGTATGTCATGTATGTCATATATGTCCTGATGAATTGAAAATGGGGGACCCTGATGTAAACAAGACGGAAGTCTTTCTCTGGTCTGCATCCCCTTAACAATTGTGTGTATTGAGCTGTACTGTATTGTACCCATTCTGCAATCTGTTAATAAAGTTTTCAATCAATCAATCAATCAGGATTGTAACCAATGAGAGCTATAAAGCACATACAAATTCTTTGTTTTTAAAAGTTTCAGTCCTAAAATTAAAGGACCTGGTGGATTACAAAACCGCCCAGTTCATGTACAGAGTCATACCATCACAGCCTTTCTGACAAGATATAGAAAATGTTCTGTAAGAGAGCTGGACAAACATATAACCTTAGAGGGAAACTCAAATTGGAACAGCAATCTTCAAGAACAACCAGGATGGCTATGTGTATTTCTCTGTGTGGAGTTGCCTTGTGGAATGATCTGGAGGAGGAGATCAAATCCAGTCAATCTATAAGCATATTAAAGAGGAAGTTCAAAAAGATGGTGTTCGCAAAGTATACCAGGGAGGAAGTCCAACTTATTGTATGAGAATGATTTGAAGGGTGACATGAGAGTATAGTCTAGTCATGTGTGTGTGTGTGTGTGTGTGTGTGTGTGTGTGTGTGTGTGTGTGTGTGTGTGTGTGTGTGTGTGTGTGTGTGTGTGTGTGTGTGTGTGTGTGTGTGTGTGTGTGTGTGTGTGTGTGTGTGTGCATGTGTGCATGTGTGATTGTGTTGTGTGTAGTTGAAGTATTTGCAAATTGTATTGTATCATCTGTTATGTATTGGAAATCGTGTCATATTGTACTTGCTGAAGTATATATAATCTTGCAATTAGTTATTGATAGGGGATGGAAACGGATAAGCTTTGCTTCTTCCATCTCCTTTTCAAACAGCATATAGTTTCTGGCTGTTGTTTTATTTTTTTGGGGGGGGTTCCTCTTTTCCCATTTCATTTATTTTTCAAATGTTGTTTTGCCGGACAATGGTAAATATAGCCAAACTAACACTGTGGTTTGAAATACAACTATTGAATATTGAATCTTCAGCCAGGCCTATTGCGTTCACCAGCAAGTCCTTGTCTTAGTTTCAAAAGAACTATCCAGCTCACCGTTTGGAGTTTCTGGCCTTGAAGTGGTCAGTCTGTGACAAGTTTAGTCACTGGCTGAAGGTCCACAAATTTACAATCTGGACTGACAACAACCCGCTGACTCACATAATGACAAAGCCGAAGCTGGACTGTTGTGAGCAGCGCTGGGTAGCTAAATTAGCAAGCTACGACTTTGACATCAAGTATGTGCCAGGTCGGCTGAACGTTGTGGCTGATGCCCTGAGCCGTGTGCCGTTTGTTAAGAACAGTGTTGGTCATAGGTTGCTGGAAGAGCCCTACCTGAGTCTCCTATCCCAAGTCAGGGATATGTCGAGTGGCTCTGTTCAAGATGCCTTTCGGGTATCCAGTGGTCACAGGGAACACCCTTCAATGTGTGTCAATGCTCAGACCTCATGCAGTCCCATTCACATGCATACTTAATCCATTGAGATGGAAGATGTGTCTGCTGTTGTACAATCACATGTGGAATGGGAGGCTGGTTCAAGGGCTCTTGCTGTGGCAGCGCTGCAGTATTTGCCTCAGTTGGTTCCGCCTGGACAAGACTCATTGCCTGCCCACACAGAGATGGACCTCTGTGATAGGCAGTTAGAAGATAGAACCCTTTCCCGTGTCCTGTATTACGTGGAGAGATGTCGGAGACCTTCCAGGAGAGAAAGAGTGAAAGAGTCAGTCACGGTCATGAGATACTTGAAACACTGGGAGAAGCTCGCTGTGAGCAATGGTGTGCTGTACAGAGTTTCAAGAGACCAGATCACCAAGGCAAGGCGGTCTCAGTATGTCGTGCCTGATTCACTCAAGGTTGAGGTTCTGAAGGGTGTTCATGACGATGCAGGACATCAGAGCCAGTTCAGGAGTCTCAGTTTAACCAGACAAAGGTTCTTCTGGCTAAACATTGACAGACAGGGATGTGAAAGACTATGTGCGCCACTGTCAGCGATGCATCGTCAGCAAGAATGTCGAACCTGAGGGGAGAGCTCCCTTAGAGAGTATAACATCAACCAGACAGCTGCAGCTTGTCTGTATCGACTCTTTGTCGGCTGAAGATTCCAGAAACAGGTCAGTCGATGTCATGGTGGTGACCGATCACTTTACGAGGATGGCTCAGGCGTTTTCCTGCATGAACGAGTCAGCCAAGCAAGTGGCGAGAGTTCTCTGGGACAGATATTTCTGTGTCTTCGGATTCCTGGAATGGATCCATAGCGGCAAACTTTGAGAGTCAGTTAATCAGTGAGCTTCTCAGAGTTTCAGGCATCAGGAAATCGCACACAACGCCCTACCATCCAATGGGAAATGGTAGTGTGGAACAGTTCAATAGGACCCTGGGTGGGATGATCCGTGCACTGACACCTGAAGCAAAGGCTGACTGGCCACGGCGTTTGCAGACGTTGACATTCATGTACAACTGTATGGTCCATGAGACGATGGGATACACCCCCTTTTATCTCATGTTTGGCCGCATTCCCCATTTACCTGTAGATGTCCTCTTCCGGACCGTCTTGAATGACTCATGTGTGACGAGTTATGACAAGTATGTAGAATCTCTCACTAAAGATCTGAGGGAGGCCATGGTCATTGCCCAGGAACATGCCACAAAAGAACAGGCATGCTCGACTCTACAACAGGAAAGTGAAGGGGTCTGACATTGAGGTCGGCGACAGGGTGCTCTTGGCGAACAAGAGAGAGAGGGGAAAGAGGAAAGTCGCTGATCGATGGGAATCAACCATCTACACTGTGGTGGGCATGAATGCTGAGACACATACATACAAGATCTGTGACACAGTTGCTGGACGTGAGAAGGTGGTCCATAGGAACCTGCTGATCAGTTGGGTGCGCTTGTTATTCACGGGCAACAACAGCTGTCACTATGGCGTCTGTGTGGCTGGAGCGACAACAGCTCTCCTAACTTTTATCTTGTTCTTAAACATTGCAGGGTTTCTTGGCTATACCCCCCATGATTTTAATTGCAGATTCTTAAAGGTATGTAAATCACAAATTGATGATACTCCTTCGAACGGAATGAACGCCAAACATTTTGGCTTCGGTAAAGCGGCGGTGTTGACTAAGTTTGTTTATCACCTGGGGCAACACCGCGTCAAATCCAAATCAAACAAGCGGAAAGTAAACGCTGGGAGGCTTATTATCGCAATTTGCCTGCTATTGTCCGGGGATATTCATCAGTGTCCTGGCCCGGGAAATTCAACTGCAAATGGGGAAGGAATCAACTTAACGGATCTGCCGAGGAGCGACTACACCTCCCCTCAGGTAAGCTCGGGGTTTGGGGAATCTGCGGGCGTTACCTGTGACATCTTCACTGATCCGTCTCCACTTCTCTGCCTGGGAGCTGTTCCGAGGGCCATAGGAGATGACACCGGGCGATCCGAGTGCGGAGCATCGGGAGAAGGAGACTGTGAAGCAGGGAATGACAACGGGAGGAGAGGCGACTTCGAGCGAATTGAAGAAGCTGGAGCTACCGTTAAATCGTTACCTGACACGGGCAGTGAAGAAAGACGGGGCCGGGACAGTGAGGAGCAGCGGGGCCCAACAATACAGACCAGACAGCGCAACAGGTCATCAGCGGCGTCGGAACGGATGGCAGGGGGGATTAACGTCCCACCGCCACCAGCAGATGGGAGACGGATAACAACACCAGTAACAACACCAGGCCCAACAACAACAGAGGAAAAGGCAAGACAGAACACTAAAGCAGACATTTTAGACATTTGTAAATCAAACCACCCCTTGAACAAAGCCTTTCAGGACCTTTGCTCCAACCAAAATTTTAAACAATTAATTGATAGACCCACACGAATAACAAACTCTTCCAGTACCACCATTGACCTGATATTAGTGACTGACAAACCTAAGATAGCCAACAGTGGGGTAATACATTGTGGAATCAGTGATCACTCAATTACATTCTGTACACGAAAGATGGTGAAGGCAGCTATTGGCCACCACAACACTGTCAAGATAAGGTCAATGAAAAATTACAACAGCGAAGCTCTAAAAAGCAGACTCAATTCCATGGATTGGATACCAGTATATTGCAGTATGAACGTAGATAAAGCCTGGTGTCCTTTTAAATCTTTGTTTCTGACGGCAATTAATGAACGTGCACCAGAAAAAACAATGAGAACGAAAATCAGACAAGAACCCTGGATGAACCCAGAGATCCTGGCAGCTATAAAGTCCAGACATGACACATTTTCGAAATTCAGTAAAAACAGAGTTGAACAGGTGTATGAGGAGTTCAAGAAGAAAAGAAATGAGGTCACGGGAATGATCAAGAAAGCCAAGGCTGAATATTTTAATGACAAAATTATCGAGAATAAATCAAATCCACAAAAATTATGGAAGTGCTTAAAGCAAACAGGGTATGGAAACAAGCTCAGGACAAAAGCTAAAAACATGATTCTAGACATAGGAGGCACAGTGATTACAGGCAACAAGAACATAGCTAATTGTCTAAATACGTTTTTTAACACCATAGCGAATACCCTAGTTAAGAGACTGCCAAGTACAACTGACATGTATGGTGAAAAACAGGTAGGGGAGTACTACAAACAGAAAGGTATCCAGACAGATTCCTTCTCCTTTGCGAGTCTGACTGAGGACACAGTTTTGAAAAAACTGAGGGCGCTCAATCCTAACAAGGCAACAGGACAGGACAAGATACCTGCTAGATTTCTTAGGGATTTACACACATTGTAAATCTATCCATCGGTCAAAGACAGTTTCCCTATGATCTCAAACAAGCCATAGTCATTCTGCTTTACAAAAAAGGCAATAAACTAGATCCCGGGAACTGTGTCGATTCTTAGTGCGATATCCAAAGTCATAGAAAGGATCATTAATGATCAAATAAATTAATACCTCTCTAGAAACAACCTGTTGTACGAGCTCCAGTCTGGATTTAGAACATCATATTCCACAGACACATGTTTATTATATCTCTGACAGACCAAATTAGAACAGAGGTGGACAAAGGTCAATTCTGTGGGATGGTTTTAATAGACTTACAAAAAGCCTTTGTGGTATCCTTGACTGTGTATTTCATAATCCATGTGTGTATAATTAGAAAACCATAATGCAAAAAGCCAGGTGTACCCTTTCAACAGCAGAATGGGTTTTCAGAGCTAAGTAATAAAAGATACTGGTGTTACAGGAATAGTCATTTCAACCCCCATTTAACTACTCAACTGTTTAGAACAATGGAACTAGAAAATGTCACACCCAACTGATACAGTCAACCAAGCCCCACTCGAATGACTGAAGACTGTGTGACTCACTTGAATAGAACTGTTTAAATCAATACAATTATAGATTAGAGACAAAACACACTGTTACATCATCACTGAAAATTACAAATATCTGTTTATAATGGCTAAAGTCAAAGAATGTCTTAAAGTACATATATGATATGAGAGAGTAGATTTTCCCACACTCAGAGTGGATAACTGTGTGACTGAGGACTGTATGTAAATGTGGCCACACCTAACAGATTACAGGCAGAGAAAACAGAGGTCTGGTCACAGACCTAACTTGCTTTTGCTAAAGGTTCATGGAAATGGTCATAAACAAGATCATATTAAAAGGAAACTGACTAATTAGATAAATGTCATTTAGAATGTCACCTGATTATGCAATTTGGTATTAAAATGTAAGCAAAAGAGTAAAACTGTGATAATACTGGAAGAGTGTAATTCATATACACTATAGATACTTTGTAAAATGTTTATGGGAATACCCCTCTGTTTGCTGAAGAAAGACCCCAAAGAAGAAGACAGGGGGGCGGACCGCCCCCACAGAAGATCACCTGATTGGACCGAACAGAAGAACATCTGTTTTTAGAATCAAGAAACCTAATTGGACCAACATAACAGTAGAATGTGCTATTATTGGTGGATATCAGGGTATGGGTCTGCGTCTCTACCACCACCCATCCAGAGACTACTGTGAGCTGTTTACATATGTGTCACCTCACAGCGCTTTGTGCCAGATCTCTACATTTAAATTTTTCAGATTATTCCAGATTGCTAAAGTACAGAATCTAAGCTTTCAAATGATGTGTCATATGTTGAAATCTGAGAATGTTTTGAACACGATGTGCTCAATTATAACTTCTAAAACTGGCTGTGTTCTAGAATACCTAAGAGGTGAAAAGGCGTCTCAAAGGAAGGCCACTTTTCACACTTCAGACAGTTTCAACTGGGCGTCAACAAAACCCCCTCCAGCAACGCCCCTCACCTGAATAACATTAACATAATTAAGTGCTGCCATCAGAGTTCTCTCTCCTCAGGACCCCTGTCTCTCCAGGACCCCCTATCTGGACTGTATAGGACTGTGAAGCTATGTACCCCCCCCCCCCCCCCCATGCTGCTTTGACACCAGAATTATTGTTAAATCTATGTCACAACGAGAAAAAGCAACAAAGTCCTCACTCAGTGGCATGGGCCATTCTCTGATGCATAAATAATAAAATAATGTATGATTGAAGTGATGGATGTCAGTGTCACTGTTACACATACACACAGTCCTCATATCCCTCCTAGTTACACACACACAAGTTCAAGTTATCCCTCCTAGTTACACACACACAGTGCTCATATCCCTCCTAGTTACACACACACAGTGCTCATAGCCCTCCTAGTTACACACACACACACAGTGCTCATATCCCTCCTAGTTACACACACACACACACACACACAGTTCTCATATCCCTCCTAGCCACCACAACCTAATGTTATGTACCTGATATGCTAAGAGTTAAAAAAGAAGAAGAGAGTATTTGATGAAGAAACTGTACATTGTATGAGGTGGGGTGGGGGGTAGTTACACATACACACATCAAGCTGCAAGCAGAATTATTGTTAAATCTATGTCACAACGAGAAAAAGCAACAAAGTCCTCACTCAGTGGCATGGGCCATTCTCTGATGCATAAATAATAAAATAATGTATGATTGAAGTGATGGATGTCAGTGTCACAGTTACACATACACACAGTCCTCATATCCCTCCTAGTTACACACACACAGTCCTCATGTCCCTCCTAGTTACACATACACACAGTCCTCATATCCCTCCTAGTTACACACACACAGTCCTCATGTCCCTCCTAGTTACACATACACACAGTCCTCATGTCCCTCCTAGTTACACATACACACGGTCCTCATGTCCATCCTAGTTACACATACACACAGTCCTCATGTCCCTCCTAGTTGCACATACACACGGTCCTCATGTCATGAGGTGATGAGCATCTTAAACTAGCTGGAATCAGTGGTTAAGAGGTGATGCAGCATCTTAAACTAGCTGGACTCAGTGGTTAAGAGGTGATGCAGCATCTTAAACTAGCTAGACTCAGTGGTTTTTTTTTTTTTTTGTATCCACTTTTTCTCCCATTTTTCTATATTTTCTCCCATCCCAATTTCGTATCATCCAATTCAACCCTCCCCTGTCACGAACGCTGTTTCTTGCCTCCCACAAGCCGGCTGCAATGTGGACTAAGTCATACATAGCACAAGTCCCCTCCGGTACTTGAGGTAACAGCAGTCGCATCTTTTCACCTGCGCAGCTCGATCTCTCAGTGTCGAGGAGTAACGCGTGGGAGTAGGGCGGGCCATTTTTTTTTTTTTGGAAAATCAATCCAGTGGGGTGTCTAAAATACGTGTTATTTTGTGGGGAATTCAAATATGGGATAATTTTTCTAATCGGATAACTCCTACCTACATTGTTTTGGATTTCAAAATGGCCGATTTGACCATTTTTCACCCCTTGGCCATACATGGATACCAACATGAATCTGAAGGAAATCATAACATGCAAGGTGTCTAAATGATGTGTTTCTTAATGGGGAATTCAAATATGAGTTCATTTTTGGGATAGGATAACTCTAACCTACATAATTTTGGATTTCAAAATGGCCGATTTTACCATTTTTCACCCCTTGGCCATACATGGATGCCAACATGAATCTGAAGGAAATCCTAACATGCAAGGTGTCTAAATGATGTGTTTCTTAATGGGGAATTCAAATATGAGGCCATTTTTGGGATAGGATAACTCTAACCTGCATAATTTTGGATTTCAAAATGGCCGATTTTACCATTTTTCACCCCTTGGCCATACATGGATGCCAACATGAAGCTGAAGGAAATCCTAACATGCAAGGTGTCTAAATGATGTGTTTCTTAATGGGGAATTCAAATATCATTTCATTTTTGGGATAGGATAACTCTAACCTGTATAATTTTGGATTTCAAAATGGCTGATTTTACCATTTAAGTGATGTCATAATAGAATCGGCTAGAACAGGCTAGAACAGTAGCTCTGCCACAACATTCTGGAACGTTCGTGATGATGTCATAGCTGAACATTCTAGAACCGCTCACGTCCCTATATAAGTGGAAGAAGAAGCAAGACGATGAGATGGAGGGTTCCCCCTCCTGGGGAGGGTTCCCCCTCTTCGGGGGGCCCTCCAAGAGAGGAGACGATGTTTGTATTGTGATTGTATGACAAGAGGAGCAGAGAAGAAGGAGACAGAGATGATAGAAATGTGTTTTGAAGATGAGAAGAAGAAGAGGAGTGTAAACTTTCTCAAGTGTGGGCGAAGCAAGAATTGTGGAGGGCAGTAATACGCCACGATGCGTCTACACTGCCGGAAATTCAAATAAGAAGAAGAAGAAGAAGAAGAAGTAGAAGAAGAGGAAGAATCAGCTACAGTCCATAATTTCCTCTCGTATTGCATGTAGCCAATAAGGTACGTTTGGGGTCGTAAATGTTGCTATGTGTAGGCCCATAGATGTAAATTACCTTGTTGTATATTATTTGTGTTAGAATAATTTATGTGGTGCATCGCTAGCTTGAACTAGCTACTAGCTAGCTAGCTAGAACTAGCTAGCTAGCTAGGAGCTACATGTGAAGGAAAATAAGGACTTGTGAAGAGAATATAATATATCTTCTTTTTTTATTTTAGGTTGAAAATGTCTCACGTCAGAACAAGGACACAATCCTTTTCTCATTTAAATAATCTTGTTGGCACTGGGCGAGAGCTGTTGGTGTCTGACCTGCCAACTGTGAGGGATATCCTGAGGTATGGCATCTACTTGAGGGAGCAAAGTGAAGATGACAGGAGGAACTATCCAATGGACCAGCTAATGAGTGACATCTACTCCGGTCTGATTTGTCAGTGGAAGAAAGCTAATGCTCTTTTCAAGTCACCTGTTGTCAATAAAAAGGTGACCATCATGACCAAGCTCAAGGAGATGTGGAACCAGGCAGTGAGCTTTTATCTTGGGAGAAGCAAACTTGAGAGTTTAATTGTCAAGTTGGACAAGTTATTTGATATTTTAACTTGCAAGTGCCAGATTACTAGTTGTGAGGAGGCAGGTTGTGAGGGTTGTGTGATGCAAGCCCACATTAACTGTTGCTGCAGCAAAGACAAAAAGATTCCTGTGAAAGATAGTGCCTACATCAAGGGACAGAGGGAAAAGGTTGGAAGTAAAGGACCACACCAAATGGCTGGAGCTGATCTGCCTGAGCACAAGAGACAGGTGAAAACATTGGAAAGGGAGGGGATGGAAAAGAAGACAGAGAAAAGGAGAAGGGGCAAAGAAGAAAGCTTTGCAGCAGCAGACAAGGTTGCCAGGAAGGATGTTGAGAGCTTCCTTACAGTCCCTGAAGTTGAGCTCATTCCTGAAACTGACCCTGCAGCTTCAGCAAAGCTACGGAAAAATTATGATGAGATTCCAAACATCGCCCTTGCTAGTGTAAGGTATGGCATAGGTCTAAGGCCAACTGCAGCTATAGCACTGGGTGTCAAAGCATCAACTTAAAAGAAAGAACCTGAATAATCTACAATGCATTGTGGAATTCATCATTGGAGTGTATTATCCATGTTGGTTCAACATGAAGGTCAAGCACTCCTGGATCGAAGGGCCTAGGCACATCCTGTTTCAGCTGGACTGCCTCAAGTCTCAGAGGAAGGAGGTGCTGGATGTTGTGATGCCAACTGTGAGAAGATCTGCTTGGTATGCCCACAGTGAAGCCATCCTCCAAACACTGCTGTGCTCTGAGGATCAAAAAGAGAGAATTGAGGGGGTGGAGAGAATCCTGGCCATCAGGGGAGAGGGGGATCCAGACACTCAGCTGGGAGACTCCTGTGTCAGGATCAGAAGAACACCTCACATCAATAGTGACGCTTCCAGCATTGGTGGCTTAATCAGCTGGTCAGAAGATGTGTCAGAGCCACCTCTCACCTGCTCCCTAAGCACCTCCGAGGTGAAGAACTTCATCAACACCCCCATGGAGGTTCTCGACTGGCCTTGCCACACACAAAGCATCGAGAGGGTTGTTAAAATGGTGACTGAGGCCTCTGCTAAGTACTTTTCACAAGAAAAAAGGGATGGAGGGATCAGGGCTCAGGAGACCAGCAGGAGGCTGATGTCCAAGAATGAATCCAAGCAGGACTTGTGCAACCTGATCAAATTTAAGAAGATAGATGATTGATGGAGCCCCATGGATTTTCTCAATAGGCTACATTGAGACGTTTGTTAAAATGGTTACAGAGGTTTCTGCTGAGTAGTTCTGGAAAGAGCTCACCTGTTTATGGCTGACGTTGACTTTAAGTTTGTGTTTGTAGGTTGGTGGCTAAAGCAGTACAGTAGGAGATCTTGCCATCCAAGAATGAGTCCAATCAAGATATTGGAACCTGGCAAAGTTCAAGAAGTCAGGAAATCGAGATTTAGCACTTAGGTGTTTGTGTGCATTACAAATACAATTTATTATTGTTAGTATTATTATTATTGATCTTTGGAGTTGTATCCAGTTATATACAGTTCACTTGTTAATAAATTTGATGGCTTTGTCATTATAAATGATTTCCCATATATGTTGTATCTTTGCAATTTTGTAATACAATACCAATGGGTTCAAATGGTAAAATCAGCCATTTTGAAATCCAAGATTGTGCAGGTTATATTTATCCTATCCCAAAAATGACCTCATATTTGAATTCCCCATTAAGAAACACATCATTTAGACATATTGCATGTTAGGAATTCCTTCAGATTCATGTTATCATCCATGTATGGCCAAGGGGTGAAAAATGGTAAAATCGGCCATTTTGAAATCCAAAATGATGTAGGTTAGAGTTATCCTATCCCAAAAATGAACTCATATTTGAATTCCCCATTAAGAAACACATCATTTAGACACCTTGCATGTTAGGATTTCCTTCAGATTCATGTTGGCATCCATGTATGGCCAAGGGGTGAAAAATGGTCAAATCGGCCATTTTGAAATCCAAAACAATGTAGGTAGGAGTTATCCGATTAGAAAGATAATCCCATATTTGAATTCCCCACAAAAAAACACGTATTTTAGACACCCCACTCGATTGATTTTCCAAAAAAAAAAATATGGCCCGCCCTAGCGTGGGAGGCTCACGCTGCCCCCGACACTTCCTGATTCTACTGCGCAGGCGCACCAACCGACTTGTAGGAGTCGCTTGTTCACAACGCCCGATCCCCACCCTTCAGTTTCCCTCCCCGTAATACAGCCAATGTGTATTACTGCGGACGACCAGCTAAACTGAAAACAATGTGGAGAGCTGGATTCGAACACGCAAATCCTAGCGTCTCCACACTGGTGGCGAGTGCCTTGCCCACTACACCACCTAGCCGCCCTGCTGGACTCAGTGGTTAAGAGGTGATGATGCAGCATCTTAAATTAGCTGGACTCAGTGGCTAAGAGGTGATGCAGCATCTTAAACTAGCTGGACTCAGTGGTTAAGAGGTGATGCAGCATCTTAAACTAGCTGGACTCAGTGGTTAAGAGGTGATGCAGCATCTTAAACTAGCTGGACTCGGTGGTTAAGAGGTGATGCAGCATCTTAAACTAGCTGGACTCAGTGGCTAAGCGGTGATGCAGCATCTTAAACTACACACACACACACAGTGCTCATATCTCTCCTAGTTACACACACACACACACACAGTTCTCATATCCCTCCTAGCCACCACAACCTAAGAGATAGAGATACAGTGCTGAGATTATAAACTTGTTGTTATTACACACACACACACACACACACATGGACCCTGCATCCATACACTTTCGTCTTGTTTACAGCTCTCCACCTTGCTATCTGAAACAATAGCTATCAATATAACGTTAGCAACTTTAACTTACATGGCTGTGTGGCTAGCTAGCTAGCTAACGCTAACGTTAATGTAGCTAACGTTAATGTAACGTTAATGGGCTCGTCATAATAACACAATAAACGTGACATGGTTGGACTTGTGGTCGGCAGAAAAACTTGGTGTAGTTTTATCAAAGATGCGGAATTGTAAAGAGTTGGCTGTTACTGTAAACAAACATTCTTAAACTTACCCATGCAGACGCATCTCGACCGATCTCATAGTTAATTCCGTTGAATAGCGCGGTGTTTTCACCGGTGAGCTGAGACTGAATCAACTGGTTTAACAAAGTTCATGTACTCGTTCATTAGATCCGATGCATTCATCTCTTTCTGATCCAGAGTGCAGCTGCTGCAACGTAATGATAATCCCATTGAAAGTGTAAACAGACAGCCAGTGTGTCGCTCTAACACTCCCCCAATGTAAAACTCTGCGGGTTTGATTCACATGCAAATACAGTAATTACGCCCCTGTTTCATTGAAATAAAGTCTGTGAACAACCAATTTTTAAACAAAGGAATGATACTATTTTAGATATTCTAACTGTTCGTTTTTATAGTAAACAAGTACTTATACATTCAATTTATAATAATATGAAAAAAAAAAAAAAAAAAAAAAAAACTCTAGCACGTCTAGACGAGAAGGGGGCGGGCCGAGTTGTGGTCACAAGCACTGTGACTTGACACATATGAGTAAATCATGCAAAAACCATTGTTGTTTAGTTTAGTGTAATCCTTATCTGTTGACCAGGTTTACTCATGTGTAATGCTCAGTAGATTCTCTATTTAATTTGATAACCATGACTACTGTTTATGTACATACTAGGTTTGATGTGCAAACCTTATTAAGCCTATGTACAAACATGTTTGATGTACTATGAAATAATCCTTGTATGTAAACAACAACCTTCTAATTCACTCTGAGCCCTTTGGCAAAATAAATCAGTTGAGTTGAACTATAGCTTTTGTCTGGCTGCACAGGTTATTTCTCTACTGGCTATATTTGAAGTCAGATGAGGACCATCACTATCTCTCTTGCTTCCTTCCAGGTAGCAACCTCATTGTACTGTAAATAATCTTGAGTTATGTATAGAATATACAACAGAAATGGTGCATTGCGTTCTGCATTGTTCCCATATTGAGAGCAAGCAGTAGAAATGACCGGGGTTAAGGTGTTGCAGTGCAGAGTTTTGCTGTCTGGAAGGGGAGAACGGGGTTGTGTATTTGGTCGTGTAGCCACCAGTTGGGGCCCGGGGTGGGTGTTGTTTTTGCGTGCAGGGGGGTGGAGCAGTAGAGCAGAGATGAGTTCTATTACGTTTAAAACCCGCGCTTCCGAAATGTTTAAGTCTGTATCGGCCGAGGCTAGGAAGTCAAAATCATAGGATTGACTCTGGTTTTGGCGGAGGAGATGGAATCTAGATGGAGCACAGATGTTTAAGTTAAGCTCAAAACCGCGATCCTGGACAGAAGCACAGAAGTCAAGTTCAGTACCGTGTTGCTAAATAGGGGCACAGATGTTTAAGCTCAGGACCATGTTTCTCTATGGACGCACAGAAGTTTAAACTCCGGACCGTGCTTCTAGATGGGAAAGTAGATATTAAAGTGACCAGGAACGTGCTTTCAAGAAGATGTTGGAAGCGCTGATGAAAGAGAGGAGGGAAACGTACTTGATTTTAGTATAGATAAGTGATGTTGTGTTTATGCTTGTTTTAGATTGTTAAATCTTTAATACACTGTTGATTGGCATAGGCTAATGTGTATATTAATGCTTGATGCAGGCCTCTGACTAATGAGGAATGATAATTTATAGAAAAGAGGCTTGCTGAGCTGGAGTACAATTTTATTGCAGTGATGAAATTTTTTTGATAAATGATTGTGTTTACAATAATTGTAATAATTTGATTTCATTCCATAGTTTCACTGTGGTTAAGATGAGTGTTATTGTCTGTAGGTTTGACTGTAACAGGCAACTGTATGTTAATTCGGCTGTGGGGAGGTTTAGTCTTCCCCGGGGGCTGTAAGAATGTAAGGTTAATTCTACCCTGAGAGGCGGCTTGCCTCTGGGAGATGAAATGTGTGATTAACCCTTTTGATGGTTTACAGGGGGCCTATATTCACGGAGGGAGTAGATAGGGCCTCTGTGCCAAGGGGGGTTTATGCCAAAGGGGAGTCAGTATGATCAGGTCACGGGATGCAAAAAGGGGATGGGGTCCATCTGTTGTTTTATAAATGGCAATTTTGGTAAACCTGTTGTTTATGGTATGCAACTGGTGTTTATAGTAGCTATTTAAGAGATAACAGTGGAGGTATTTTTACACCAGGGCCGTGGACCATGATCAAAGGCAGCGTGAGGGAGATAGAAAATGGCAGGAAGTGGAGACAGGGGGGCTAATTCAGGACACAGAGTGAGTGTGAGTGAGACAATCGATAGGAGCCAGTTCAGATGCGGTTATTACATTGATTGGATTGATTGAACTATTTGGTTAGTAGGAATAGCGTTAGGCTCTCAGGACACTGGGTATGTTTTGAGGTTCTATCGTTGAGGGGGTTCCCAGACTTACCCTGGATGTTAGGTGTAGAAAATACAGTGAGAACTGTATAGTATAAGAAAGGAAAGTGTGCACTGAATTAGCCTGAAGTTGAGAGCAGGAGAGTTGAGAGAAGGGAGGAAGAAACAACTAACATTGTTTGTGGGCCTGGAGGAGACTAATGAGTTATGTTGTGTTGTGATTGAGAGCGTTGTGTTGAATGACTGTTTTTGTTTGCAGAAAATATGAGTTGAGTGAAACCAGGTTGAGTGGTTTTTCTTTGTGAATGGTTCACTAAGTAAATCTGTGGATGATTGAGTTGTTGTCTGTTCTTTTTCATTGCAGTCGGTGATTGAGGCTGTGAGATATTGGATGAATGAATTTAGTTAGTTTCCTATTTTAACACTTTGACTGCCAGGGGGCGTCTTTAGACGTCTTTGCTGGCCATGCTAAAGTTGCCGGGGGACGCTGTACGTCGTCTTTATATCAATATTTCAAAAATCTGCGATCGGATTCATAATGTCCCTCCGCTGGCCTGAGATTCACCAGCAGGACCCACTGAGCTCTCTGGCGGTTCAGGAGCGCCATCTGGTGGCCGATCGGCGCAAGCGCTTAACAGGAAGCGCACTAGAGGTTTTGCTAGACGTCCGTATTGCTTCCGGCCACTCGGTACATGTCCCCTGACTCTAGCTCGTCACTCTACATAGCGATCGATTGCCAATAACTCGATAAACAACATGATTTGGACGTATATACCATTATACAAGCTGGAGATGGACCGGGTAATAATATATCCCATAATGATAACATTTCTACTCGACGATGATCGCCCAACGGCGCGCGGAGACTGGGGTGAGTTTCAGCGTGTAACGTTACCGTCTTCGATAATAACTGATATTATCAACATTTGACCCACATTAGATGATTGGTATAACGCTGCCCACGGAATTATAAACGCCCCCTCGCCCATCCGGTCAACATCAGAAGACGTGTAGTAACTTCTAGAAGTACGTCTAGTTGGAATTTTTTATATCGCGCTGATTGCCATCAAACTGTATTTCATCATCAATATAATGCATTTGGGGCTATATATCACGTTCTGGAGAAAGCTGCAGAAAGAGATGAAAACATACTTATACATTAGACCATACTTTACTATGAATATGTGAATGAAAAAGTTTAACGTTGCTACACAATGAACAATACATATAGGACTTTGAATGGGCCCTAATAATGGCAATGTAGCAATAGAATTTAAAAAGTTATAGCCCTGCAAAGAAGGGGACTTTCTCCATAGACAAATAGCGCTGGCAATCTATGGTATATCATTAATTTAACCTTAGGCAACCAAAGTGTTAAGGGGGTGTGGTAATTTTGATTTTATTTCTTTCATTTGATTTTATTTCTTTTAAATGTCTCACTGCCTGAGAACTCAGTATACGTATGGATGATGTATTGAATTTAAATTTTTTGATTTCTTTTCTTTCTAAGAGAGCTGAGTGGTACAGTGAAATTTCAGTTTGTTTCCTGTTTCTTGTCAGTCCAATAGTGGTGATTACCGAAAAGGGTGGTGAGAGGATTCTTGTATACATTTACCCCCGTCTCTACAAAACCCCTGAAGGGGGGCCAGGTTGAACTTATGTGAACAGATGTGGTTTGGAAAAAGTCCAGGCTAAAATAACCGTCTGTGAGTCTGACAACAGGTTGTCATGGGATAAAAGATGACTAGACCTGAGGCATGTAACCTGGCCTGAAACATGGCTGCAGCTGTTAGCTGCCGAGCTAAGGAGGGGAGCGGAGCCGGTCTGAGGGCTGAGCAGGATACGTGTGAGCAAGATCCTCTGGGAATTGTGAAATTTTGGTTGGGCTGTAGGGAACAGGGAAGATGACTGAACAGATACTGATGGTCTTTGTTTTGTGCACATTTGATTTGATAGGACACGCAAACAAAGGGCGGATAGATTGAGACACAACACAGGGATAGGTAATGACATGCACATAGATTAGGAAAGTTAGACGCTAGAATAGATAGTGGAAAAAATGTTTCTCCTTGGGTGTTTGTGCCTTCCCTGCCCGACTGAAGCCGTGGAGACTAAGGTGGTAAGGTTGTATGACCAGGGATGGTCATAAGGGGGGAGGATAGATGAGAAGCGCAATTGATGAATTATGCAAATATGATTGAACTATTTTAAGAGAAATTAGCAAGAAAATATTATTTCAGAGAATGAATGTAAAGTGAACATATTGTGATGCTAATGTATGTTTTCTCCCAACCAGATCACCTAAGAATGTTGGAACAAACTTCTCTGTAGATTAAGAATACTGGGTTTTAAATATGTGATTTATTAGATTAAAATTGTGATGTTTAGATTACATTTATTTTTAATTGTTTTCAACATGTTCAATTTTTTTTTTTTTAAATAGTAGGCCTCTGGCTATGAGCCCTGAGGATCAAAAGCCCATTGATGATATGTACCAAAGAATAATGAAAATTGAGAAAAATTTGAACAATTTATGATTTTTATTTTTAAATGTGAAAAATGTTGTATGGTTAGTATGTATGAAATCAAGTCAATATACTGGTTTATGATAATATTAATTATCAAATGGAGGAACTGTGGTATCCTTGACTGTGTATTTCATAATCCATGTGTGTATAATTAGAAAACCATAATGCAAAAAGCCAGGGCCCTCATTTATCAACGTGGCGTAGAATATGTTCTATTTCCACACGTAAGCACAGAATGTAGAATCAGTGTACGCACAGGAAAATCGGGATTCATCAACCGTGCGTACGCAGGTTCTACGCACACCTGTCATGATGAATCTCACCTTGGCCCTGCGCCGAGGCTCGTGCACACTTTCACGTATTTGCATACCAAAACCGCCCCGATTAACCATATACGGTAATGGACACCCCCATGAAATGTGGAAGAATGGACTAAACCGAGGGTGTTGTACACTGTCGGATATTATACCTATTAACATCCTAAAAGACCATTGCTGCCTGGACACCGCAAACACTAATAAAGACCATTAACCACTGTTTTGCCGTTGCCCGTTAGTGTCATTAATGCATGCTGGAATAAGAATGCCTTTCTTAATCTATTTTTAATATTAATAATTATTATAATACAATAAAAGACAGCTCCGTCTTTTAATACACATATATTGTACAGTAACGTCAAATAAATACTACAGTCCCCGCTGAAATAAAGGTTCTGCACACATACCAGCAGTGATCTACAGCATAAAAGATAGCCACTTTATAATACTATTCTGAGTAGATAATTCATGTGTATCGCAACAGAGTCACGGATCTGGTCGGGGCAGGTATCATTATGTCGGGAAAATCCTTATGAAATAAACAAAAGTGAATTAAAGAATTTAAAAACAAAGTTTAGCATATTAAATAGTTTTATAAGCTTTCTGAGTAGATAATTCATCTGTATCGCAACAGAGTCACGGATCTGGTTGGGTCAGGTATCATTATGTCGGGAAAATCCTTATGAAATAAACAAAAGTGAATTAAAGAATTTAAAAACAAAGTTTAGCATATTAAATTGTTTTATAAGCTTTCTGAGTAGATCATTCATCTGTATCGCAACAGAGTCACGGATCTGGTCGGGGCAGGTATCATTATGTCGGGAAAATCTTTATGAAATAAACAAAAGTGAATTAAGGAATTTAAAACGAAGTTTAGCATATTAAATCGTTTTATAAGCTTATAGCTTTTTTCGTGCTGATTTGAGAGGGTCCAGCTGCAGAGCCGGAGAGCAACTCTCAGGGCCAAGATAGCACTTATACTATTTTGAGGGAGACAGCAGAGAGACAGACAGCAGAGAGACAGACAGACAGACAGACACTGTTCCACAGTGTGTGTGTGTGTGTGTATGTGTGTGTATGTGTGTGTATGTGTGTGTGTGTGTGTGTGTGTGTGTGTGTGTGTGTGTGTGTGTGTGTGTGTGTGTGTGTGTGTGTGTGTGTGCGTGCATGTGTGTGTGACTACTAGTCTAATAGTAGAGACTCAGCCCCCCCCCCCCCCCCCCCTCTGGACCACCTCCTAGTAGAGACTTCTCTAGGAAGAAGACGAAGATGAGGATTAAGGCGAGACACTGCAGGTGAATAGGCAAATATACCTTTTTTGTTGATTTTGAGATTCTGTTATATTTTGCTTCCTAAACATGTCTTCTATGAAACTAGTGACAATAAAACGTCAATAACACACATTTAGTTGTTCATTTTACTTCATTTTGCCTTATTGCATCCATAAATGTCCACATATTTAATGGGGAAGTGCCTCATTTGCATATATAAACATACATTTCAGAAAACTTGTCTCTACTAGGAGGTGGTCCAGAGGGGGGGGGGGGGGGTCTCTACTGGGAGGTGGTCCAGAGGAGGGGGTCTCTACTAGGAGACTAGTGGTCACACACACACACACTGTGGAACAGTGTCTATCTGTCTGTCTGTCTGTCTCTCTGCTGTCTGTCTCTCCGGCTCTGCAGCTGGACCTTGATCAAATAAGCACGGAAAAGCTTTTAAGCTCGTAGCTCCAATTTGGGTCCTAAATTGCGGTACAAATGAAGGAGGTGTCTCGGGTAGTGGACTCTAGTTAATATTATGTTCTCTCTGCAATTAGACTGCCCCTCATTCATCCCTATCTGATGCTATCTCTGAAAACAGTTCCTGCGAGCGCAGTCAGTGCACCCCATAACGCTATAAACCTGCATTAATTCGGAGAGAAAGACCTATTCCACATGCTATTTAGGGTTTGACAATAATTACACTAATATCGCTATTTCACAATGAACTATAATGAATTACGGGGGGTCATACAGAACACGGCCAGTGTCTTTATTTCCGCGTTGGAACGAATGCATGTACTGAGAAGCGCTTGTGCGTAGTAACGATATTCTACCACTGGGCGTCAGCTAAGTGTGCTCTGACCTGTGCGTACACGTAAGCACGGAGTCAAGTTCAAGTTGAAATTGATGAATCCCACTCTTTGCTTAGAAATGATCGTACGCACAGGGTAAGCACAAATCTGTGCGTAAGACACGTTGATGAATGAGGGCCCAGGTGTACCCTTTCAACAGCAGAATGGATTTTCAGAGCTAAGTAATAAGTGATACTGGTGTTACAGGAATAGTCATTTCAACCCCCATTTAACTACTCAACTGTTTAGAACAAAGGAACTAGAAAATGTCACACCCAACTGATACAGTCAACCAAGCCCCACTCGAATGACTGAAGACTGTGTGACTCACTTGAATAGAACTGTTTAAATCAATACAATTATAGATTAGAGACAAAACACACTGTTAAATCATCACTGAAAACTACAAATATCTGTTTATAATGGCTAAATTCAAAGAATGTCTTAAAGTACATATATGATATGAGAGAGTAGATTTTCCCACACTCAGAGTGGATAACTGTGTGACTGAGGACTGTATGTAAATGTGGCCACACCTAACAGATTACAGGCAGAGAAAACAGAGGTCTTGTTACAGACCTAACTTGCTTTTGCTAAAGGTTCATGGAAATGGTCATAAACAAGATCATATTAAAAGGAAACTGACTAATTAGATAAATGTCATTTAGAATGTCACCTGATTATGCAATTTTGTATTAAAATGTAAGCAAAAGAGTAAAACTGTGATAATACTAGAAGAGTGTAATTCATATACACTAGAGATACTTTGTAAAATGTTTATGGGAATACCCCTCTGTTTGCTGAAGAAAGACCCCTAAGAAGAAGACAGGGGGGGCGGACCGCCCCCAGAAGACAAACCTGATTGGACCAAACATACTACTAGACTGCTATTATTGGTGGATATCAGAGTATATAACAGAGAATGCATTGTTAGAGAGACAGGCCAGACAACCAGGTCTGCGTCTCTCCACCGCCCATCCAGAGAAAGCTGTTGTCTTACATGTGAGTAAATCATGGAAAAACCAATGTTGTTTAGTTTAGTGTAATCCTTATCTGTTGACCAGGTTTACTCATGTGTAATGCTCAGTAGATTCTCTATTTCATTTGATAACCATGACTACTGTTTATGTACATACTAGGTTTTATGTGCAAACCTTATTAAGCCTATGTACAAACATGTTTGATGTACTATGAAATAATCCTTGTATGTAAACAACAACCTTCTAATTCACTCTGAGCCCTTTGGCAAAATAAATCAGTTGAGTTGAACTATAGCTTTTGTCTGGCTGCACAGGTTATTTCTCTACTGGCTATATTTGAAGTCAGATGAGGACCATCACTATCTCTCTTGCTTCCTTCCAGGTAGCAACCTCATTGTACTGTAAATAACCTTGAGTTATGTATAGAATATACGACACCTTCGACACCGTTAACCACGACATACTTTTATATAAACTGAAGGCTATGGGTTTTAACAGTATATCCTTAAGGTGGAAGGAGTCTTATCTGAGAGGCAGAAAACAAGTAGTGGAAATTAATGGGACCATATCCTCCTCACTTCAACAGACGTGCGGGGTGCCGCAAGGAAGTATTTTAGGACCACTTTTATTTCTTTTATATGTCAATGACATGAAAACTGTATGTGATTGTAAACTGTTTTTATTTGCGGACGATGCTGCACTCATGGTCTCCCATCAGGACAAAAGAGAAGTAGAGAGGTCACTCAGTCTAGAGCTTGTCAAAATCAGTCATTGGCTGGTCGAAAACAGGTTATCCCTACACCTGGGTAAAACCGAAGCTATCCTTTTTGGCTCGGCCATACGATTTAAGAGGTCTCCTGGGTTCAAGGTAGTGGTAGGAGATATCGAGGTAACAGCAAAGGAGGAAGTCACATACTTAGGATGTATTTTGGACAACACCTTATCAGGGGTGAGCATTGCACAAAAGGTGGTCACAAAGATCAATCAGAGAATAAAATTTCTCGGTAGAGTGTCCACCTATATTAACAGGTCAGCAATGGAAGTCCTGGCAGGGGCACTGATCCAATGTCATTATGACTATGCATGCTCCTCCTGGTACACTGGCATCACAGTAGCACTGAAAGGTAGGCTACAGACAGCTCAGAAAAAATTTGTTAGAATTAGGGATGCTCGATATTGGCTTTTTTACCGATACCGATATTCCGATATTGTCCAACTCTTAATTTCCGATACTGATATCAACCGATATCAACGATACCGATATATGCAGGGTTTCCCCCCCCCCAAAAACTGAATAATTTCAGGTAACTAATAATTTCACTGGATATATATATAACAAATATTGTTATTGTTTTTTTTCTTTTTTAAACCGATACCGATATTTTCCGATATCACATTTTACTGCCGATATCGGCCGATAATATCGATCGGCCGATAATATCGGACATCCCTAGTTAGAATGATTTTAAAACTCCATCCCAGGACTCACCTTACACAGACACATTTTAACAGCCTCAAATGGCTCAGGGTTGAGTAGAGGGTCTCTCAAATAAAACTCAACATGACACACAGGATACTGGGGAATACTGTCTCTCAATATCTTAGAGGATATTTTAACATGGTATGGGATGTACATGGACACGCCACCAGGGGGAGCCCTACAGACATCGTCCCAGTGAGATGCAATAGAAAAATAGGCCAAAACTCATTCCTATATTCAGCAGCAGTACAATGGAATAGCGTACCAATGGAGTTGAAGTCCATAAGCCCCTTCTCCACTTTTAAATGAGCTATAAAGAGGTGGATCATAAGTAGCAGAAGCTGGGAGTAGTGAACAAAGGGGTTTTAATATGTGTTATTCCTTTTTATTCTTTTATTGTCTATAAAATGGAATATTATTGTATGTATTTTTTGTTTTTATACCACACATCCTGACATACAGACACTACAAACACCCACGTCCACACACCAGCACATAAATCCACTGACACCAATGATGAAGGACCACAATGGAAACAAGCCTATGACTTTATTGTGTTTATTGGAATCCTATTGGTAAATGGAGAAATGTATACCTGTTCTTATTGTGATCAAATGTATATGTGCGATTTTCCATTCTAAATCAATAAACTATTCAATCAATCAATCGATGCTTGTAAATTCTATCCCTGTGGATGACATGAGTGAAGTGTCCGACCTTACCTCATCCATGCCTGTGACCCAATCTTCCATTCCAAGTGTCGACGGTATGGGAGAGAACACAGAGAACATCTCTGAGGAAGGGAGTGGGGATCTCTTGACTGGCCCAGCATCTGTGGACTCTGAAGGAAGGACCCGAGAATGGATTACATAATTGTCCGTTCCTAGACTTTCACACGCCGATGTTACAGACATAAGCAGTACAGCCTCTGTGTCTCAAGACATCTCAGAGGGACCTGAGGACCAGATGGAGGTTCGGTCTGTGAGCTGTAACTATGGACCAGTGAACGTCACTGTTGATGCTGATAGTTCTGTACACATAGTGCAGGCGGATCCTTCACTTGACACTGTGACGTGGACTGATAGGGCGAGAAACGTGCAGTGCAGTGACATACAGAGTTCACCCGTGCACACTGATCAGGCTCGGTCTAGATTTGGCCGCCTTATCAAACCAGTTAGCAGGTTAATACAGACCATGTCAAGGCAGGATGTTGTTCGTGACACAGGGTCCTTGTTCTAGGTTTTGACTGAGTCCAGGGTCATTTATCTTACATAATTTTTTTTTATGTTGGGATGATTTATTTTCATGGGCTTATATTACACAGTGTATGAGGGTCTTGTGGGGTGTACAAGGCATCCTACCGCCAGTAGCTGGATTGAGAGCGTTGTTCTCATACCACTTCATCCTTATGGGATACTTTTCGAGTTGGTTTTGTTATTTTGAAGACCCAGTGTATGTGTGATTGTGTTGTACTGTGCCTTTAGTAGGTAGTACGTAGTTGGTGCTCAATGTCGCCAAAATTCAGTGGGGGTGGGTGTAACAGAGTTAGAAATTATATTTGTGAATTTTATCTAAATTGAGAAACATCATACCGTATTTGTTTTGGGAGCCACCTGTGACGTGTTGAGGTCATTGTATATTGCGCTGCATGTCCCTGTGGGGATACCGTACCTACCCAGCAGTCTTGTACCTGTCTGCGTGTATCACTTCCGCAACGGATTTAGTTGGATTCCGTTTTCCGGGTTCGCCTGATTGGCCGCAACGGCCACGTGACACGCCGTGGCCCGCCCCCGCGGCAGCGCGCTGCTGTGTTGACGCTTGCGGCGGAGTGGACTTGACCGCGAGGCTGGAGTTCACTTCCCCTTTCACATCGGTGCAGTCATCAGTCATCTAATAATATCGCGCCACGCTGCTGTGCAGTCATCAGTCATCTAATAATATTGGCGTGTCCCTTTTGTCAAGAATCACTTGTATGGTAACAGTCTCTGGAGTGCGCCAGTAAGAAGCATTTGCACTGCAACTTGTACACCTTACTGTAAATTGTACCTCATCCCATTGCTGCGTTGCACTATAGCGTATTGTATATTGCTACATTGCATAGTATATTGTATATTGTATGGTACAGTAACAGTCTCTGGAGCGCAACAATAAAAAGCATTTGCACTGCAACTCGTACACCTTACTGTAAATTGTACCTCATCCCGCGTCTGCTTTGCACTATAGCGTATTGTATATTAGTACATTGCATAGTATATTGTATATTGTATGGTAACAGTCTCTGGAGCGCGCCAGTAAGAAGCATTTGCACTGCAACTCGTACACCTTACTGTAAATTGTACCTCATCCCATTGCTTCGTTGCACTATAGCGTATTGTATATTGCTACATTGCATAGTATATTGTATATTGTATGGTAACTCAGTTACTTCTATTCTGCATCGAACATTGTACATATGTCTCTATACTATTTTATTTCATACTTATCGCGTCTAGCACAGTCTCTAACAGTAACAGTAAGAAGCATTTTGCATAAAAGTATTCTGTACTTCTGTATGACAACAATGTATGTCTTTCAAATGTTAAATGATAAATGATTAAATGATACACACTGAAATCTACGCTCTCTCATAAACAGCAGCGCGTCTGCACTCAGAAGATGGCGCGACAATATTGCTCTGGCGTTGAAGTGGGAAAGCGGCAGTGAAACACAGCAGCGTGTAGCGGCGCCTTGCCGCTGCCGCCTCTGCCGCTGCCGCGGGGGCGTGCCGCGGCGTGTCACGTGGCCGTCGCGGCCAATCAGGCGAACCCGGAAACCGAAATCCAACTAAATCCGTTGCAGAAGTGATACACGCTACCTGTCTGCTGAGGTAGGTTCCCCTTTGAAGTGTAGCTCCGCTATTTCACAATTTTTCTCTGGTTAGAATTTGTCTAAACATTAAACTGTAATAACGTAGTGCATAACACACTGTATTACATAATGTAATGATAGCTGTGTTGGTTTGACCGCTGGTATTAGTTCTATGTGTGTGTAGCGTTTTGCAAACGCTATAACTTGGAAAGCTTGCTATGGCGCGAAAACTTTCTTTGTTGTCACGTTAATCTCGAGAAGGAAGTTTAATGTACCATTTTATGTTGTACATGCAGGTCTACAAGATGTGCAGTGGCCAGGAAAAACACTACAGCTGTTTTATTTCATGTCTTTCATAGGTATGAAGCTCCATACATAATGCAAACATGTTATGTTCAACGTTATATCTGTCGTTAATTTATACTGTTGCATTTCCTGCTATGTCCAGCAGGTCGTGCAAGTTTACCAATTTGGTCTATAGACCTACAAAACAAATGAATGTTATTGTACTGTGTCGTGGTACATTGTATTGGAAAGTAGTGGGTTTGTTATTTTAATTGTTATGAGAATGTAAAATACATTTTACTTACATACTTTTATAAATACTGTGTCATTGAGACATTATAAAAAGAGCAGTCTTGTACCTGTCTGCTGAGGTCTACAAGATGTGCAGTGGCCAGGAAAAACACTACAGCTGTTTTATTTCATGTCTTTGATAGGAAATAAATGGTCGAAATCAGTTCCCAGTCTCTTCAATCTCTGACCAAATGAGAACCGTTACATCTGGTCCCACTCCGACATCCAGTCCCGGCTCTATGCCTGGCCCCGGCTCCTCGTCTGGTCCAGCCCTACTCCGTGGTCCTCACCGTGGTCTGCACCGTGGTCTACGCCGTGGTCTGCACCAAAGTCTACACCGGGAGAGACCCCCTGTCCGAGGTCCCACTCCGGGGTTTTCGCCTTCACCCCTCTGCTCTGGCTCCCCTGGTCCGGTCCGAGGTCTGCACCTGGAGTGGGCGCCATCCGGGGTCCTACTCCAGGGTTGTCATCTTTGCCCTTGTGCTCCAGCTCCCCTGGTCCGGTTCCGAAGTCTGCATTACATTACATTTAGTCATTTAGCTGACGCTTTTATCCAAAGCGACTTACAAGTTATGTACGACAAGTCATCAGGAAGGGTACAACTCTATCAGCTGAGTAACAATGTTCATCAAAGTGTTGTGTGTTACAGTGTAGGTTAGTTTATTAGGACAAGTGCATGACAGTAAGGTTAGTTAGGGTTAGATTTTTTTTTTTATTTTATTTCAGATAATGGTTGAAGAAGTGCATCTTTAGTCGACGGCGAACGATTGGACAGGTTTCAACTGTCCCAACTGGGGTGGGTAGTTCATTCCACCATTGTGGGGCAAGGACTGAGAATAGGCGACTTCTATTTGATGACCCTCCCGGAGCTTGGATAGGAGTAGGTCTGAGGTGACCAGAAGATGCAGAGCGTAGGGGTCTTGAGGGTGTGTAGTTAGAGACCATTGACCGGAGGTAGGCGGGAGCGGTTCCCTTTGCCGCACGGTATGCTAGGTCGCGGACCTTGAAGCGGATTTGTGCAGCAATGGGGAGCCAGTGCAGGTCCCTAGGAAGTGGGGTGACATGGGCCGACTTCGGTAGGTTTGAGATCAGGCGGGACGCTGCGTTCTGAATGAGTTGAAGAGGCTTGGTGGCAGTGGCAGGGAGACCAGCGAGCAGTTCGTTGCAGTAGTCGAGGCAGGAGATGACTGTTGATTGGACGAGGAGTTGGGTGGCTTCTTTTGTCAGGAAGGGGCGGAATCTGCAGGTTCTGGTTGTCGCTGCGATGTGAGCAGAGAAGTTCAACTGGTCTTCGAGGACAACACCATGGTTCTTGGCGGTCGGGGACACGGTCACAGCTGCATTCTCGACTGTGATGGAAAGGTCGGTCAGGGGGGAGGATTTGGCCGGCAGGTGGAGCAATTCTGTTTTGCTTAGGTTCAGTTTGAGGTGGTTGGTCGTCATCCAGGCGGAGATGTCGGACAGACAGGCCGAGATCCGCTCAGAGACGTGGATATCTGAGGGAGGGAAGGAGAGGAAGAGTTGAGTATCATCGGCATAACAATGATACGAAAAGCCATGAGACGTGATAATGTTACCCAGTGATTTAGTGTAGAGGGGGCGGGTGGCCGACAGGGTCCCTCTCCATGACACTTGGTAGGAGCGGTCATTGAGGTATGATGTCAGCCATGTCAGCGCAGAGCCAGCCACTCCCATTCCTGCGAGGGCCGCGAGGAGGATCTGATGGTTGACTGTGTTGAAGGCTGCAGATAGATCTAGAAGAATCAGGACAGAGGAGAGGCCTTTCGCTTTTGCTAAGTGAAGTGCCTCTGTGACCGCTATGAGGGCCGTTTCTGTGGAGTGGCCAGTCCGGAAGCCAGACTGATTAGGATCTAGGAGGTAATTCTGTAAGAGATAAGCAGTAAGTTGGTTGGATACAGCACGTTCAAGAGTTTTAGAAAGGAAGGAGAGAAGAGAGACAGGATGATAGTTGCCTATGATGGTGGGGTTCAGGTTTTTTTTTTTATGAGCTGCGTGACTCTGGCTTGTTTTAGGGAGGTGGGGACCACCCCCGAGTTGAGTGAGGATGGTTGATGGTTGCAGTTAGGATCTCTGCTCCGGCTCCCCTGGTCTGGTCCCAAGGTCTGCATCTGGAAAGACCCCCATCCGGGGTCCTGCTCCGGGGCTGTCGCCCTCGCCCCTTTGTTCCGGGCCCCCTCACCGGGCCTCTGTCCCCGTCTACAGCCCCCCTCTCCGGGCCTCTGTCCCCGTTTCCAGCCCTCCTCTCCGGGCCTCTGTCCCCCTCTCCAGTCCCCCTGATCCTGTGCCCCGTTCACCCTTCTCCAGGCTCCCCTCTGGTCCTGTTCCCCGGCCCCCCTGCTACTATGCCCCTCCTGGGTTCTTTTCTCCGCCCCCGAGCTCCAGTTCTCCATGTCCTCGCCCCCAGTTTTTTCCGGGGTCTCGGCCCTCCGCCTTGCCTGTTCCCGTTCGTCTGGAAGCGAAGGGGGGGGGGGGGGGGGGGGGGTCCTGTCACAATCAGCCTTTCTATGGTCCCACGAACAATCCCTATGGCCTCATGAACTTTTTGAACAGCAATCCTCTGCTGCCATCCTGCGGCCTGTCGGCGGTACTACAGATGACGACCCTTTGTTTATCTGTAGCTATGAGTCTGCTGTCTGTCATTGCTAATGTACTCCCTATGTATCTGCTATCTGTCCTGTGTGCTCCCCAGTATGTTGTATTGTGATCCAGTATAGTGTTGTCTCAGTGTGTGTATTGGTATTCATGTGTTCTAGTCTAGTCCAGTGTTCCCAGTGTGTGTATTGGTATCCATGTATTCATCTGTCAGCCCCCAGCTGTTGCCCATTATAATTAGTGTGTGTATATATACCCTGTTGCCTCCTGACTTCCTTGTTGCACCATTGTTCTGTTCACCCCGTGTACTGCCTACCTTGTCTGTGTGAAGCTCCCTGTCTGCCGTTATCCTGTCCTGTTCCATGCCATTCTTGCCGTTTGCGGAATTGCCCTTGTTATCCTGTATTTCCCTGTGAGTCCGTTCCTGTATATTCGTTCCACGTTTTCCAGCTTTGCTGAGGTTTTGGTTTCCCGTGTTTTGAAGTTCGGTTTTGTTTGTCCCTTGTAACGCCCCTTGTTTACTGCTGCTCAGTAAAGCCTTTTCATTATACTTCACTCCATCGACTCTGCCTCGTCTCTCTCACCCATCTCTGTCCTGCGATTGAATCCTACACACTTCTCCTAAACACCCCATTACAACACACAAACATTCCGTGCAAGGCTTTTATTGTTTCAGCAATGGTCTCTTTTGTTTACTGTTATTATACCAATGTATCACAACTAATCTGACAATGATATATATATATATATATATATATATATATATATATATATATATATATATATATATATATATATATATATATATATATATATATATATATATATATATATACGTATATATATTGCTGGACATTTCCCCAGTCATACTGTGCACCTATTTAACAATATCTGCCCCAAAATATTATAATAATAAAATAAATCCAATCTCTTTTCCCACCTGTAAAACTAAATATGTTTAGTCCTTACATCAGCATGTCCCAGTAAGCGGCATCAAATCAAATCAAATCAAATCAAATTTATTTATAGGGCCCGACAACACACGTTAATGTCCCCATGGGCCGTACAGATCTTCTTTAAACAAGTCAAGAAGAAAACATAACAATAAGTCAAGAACAGAACAAGAACACCATAAGGTGCAAACATTTTTAGATGGATGCAAATAAATGAAAGAATGCAAGCACTCCCAGACATACCCCACGCGAAGGTAAGGAAAAACTCACTAAAACCTAACAATAGGGAAAAAAGCTCCACAGGCAGTGTGGAGGAGAGAAACCTTAGAAGGGCCATTCAAGGGGGGATCTCCCTTCTTAGATGTTGGTGATAGTAGTGTTGCAGACGGACAGTTGGTAAGCATGCACTCATGTGTGTAGTGGAACACAGATGAGTGCATGCAATAGCAACTGTACATTTTGAAAAATTAAAGATAGAGCTAATAGCGATAGCAACTGAACATTTTGAAAGATTAAAGATAGAGCTGATAGCAATCTATTTGAGGCACAGGGGCGGCGCAAAGAGGGTCACGTCCTCCCCGTCTTAGTCAAGGGACATTTAACACTCCGGTCGTTGCTCAGGGACAGCCGGAGACAGGGAGATAGGGGGCGGCGCAGAGAGGGTCACGAACTCCCCGACATCATCGCGGGACATCCGGCACTCCGGTCACCACTACGAGACCTCCGGAGACAGGGGGGCACGCAGAGGGGGTCGCAACCTCCCGGCCTTCGTCACGGGACGTCCAACACTCCGGTCAACACTCCAGGACAGCAAGTCATAGGGAGACAGGGAGACGGGACAGGCGTTAGACAGCTCATGAGATTGTAGTAGGCGGACATAGCAATAGATACAAGTGGTAGGCATATATGTGAATGGAGTAGATATATGAAGTAGGCGTATTATGTGAATAGAAATGGAAGTACTTAACCCAGCAATGAAACCGCATTGACTGTTAATCTGTTAACAGTCTGTTAATACTGTTAATCAGTTGACAGGACCACGGACAGACGGCGGTGAATAACTGATCCAAGGCCTCGGAGGTGCATGTAGAGCAGTCACTACAATCTTGGCCAAGACCCCGAGGCATCCATCACCTTAGTCAGCGCCAGGAGACGGGCACTCAGAGAGAAGGGGGGGGGGGGGGGGGGGGAGGGGGGGGAAGAGGGGGGGGGGAAGAGTTAGAGAGTTCCCATGTTTGTGGTGCTGCAAAGGAGCAGACATGTAGTACCCTGTAGTGCCATGTAGTACCATGTAGTACCCCGTAGTGCCATGTAGTACCCTATAGTACCCTGTAGTGCCATGTAGTGCCATGTAGTACCCTGTAGTACCCTGTAGTACCCTGTAGTGTCATGTAGTACCCTGTAGTGCCCTGTGGTACCCTGTAGTGCCACGTAGAGCCATGTAGAGCCATGTAGAACCCTGTAGTACCATGTAGTACCCTGTACCCTAACTAAACTACCCTGTAGTAAACTACCCAGTGGTACCATGTAGTACCCTGTACCATAACTAAACTACACAGATTAATCTAAAGGTCAGTCCCCGACCAGGTGAGATCAGGGTAGGTTGAAGGAGAGAGAGAAAAGATGAGTCTTAAGCAGGGATTTAAAAGCTTCGACAGAGCAGGCGCCCCTGATGACGGCAGGTAATTTGTTCCACATGTAGGGAGCGCGGTAGACAAATGCTCTGTGGCCGGCGGATTTCTTTTTAACCCTAGGGGTCGATAGAAGCCCCGCTTGAGCGCATCAAAAAAGATTTGGACTTGCAGGTGAAACCGGAGCTTATGGAAATTGCTAACATCATGACTAATGGCTCTGTCCACACATATTATACTGGTATGTGTTGTGTATACTGATATTTTTGTGTATTTTCTCTGCGATCAGAACCACGGAGAGCTCCCTGTAGCCTCCAGTCCAGGTAATTTCATGTGAGTGTTTTTGCATTGTTCATTGATCTTATGAAACACTGCTGGTGTGGACAGGATTCTTTTTTTAAAAGGAAGGAGGGAAATCACATGTGTACATGTGGATCACAGCACATATGGCTAATATAGCATAACTAAGCTGACGGTACAACATATTTTATATTCATACAAGGTCAAACAAGCATCATACAGATCATAAGTTAACAATTTCACTACCGCACTACCAAATGGTTAACCCTTTCACTGCGACAATACAACAGGTTAACCATTTCACTGCCACATGACAAAGGGTTAACCCTTTCACTACCACACTACAGAAGGTTAACCCTTTACTATCACACTACAGACGACCGGGTTAACCTTCTGTAGTGTGGTAGTGAAAGGGTTAAGGTCAAGATAATAAGTTGAGGTTGTATGAAAAGGAAAACCCCAGGATAAGCTGCAGCTGCTGCTTTTGAGAGGAACCCAGCAACAACAAATAAATAAATACATCTATAAAATCGACTACTTGCTACATGATAGCAGCATTTTCATACGCGTTCAGTTCTGCAAGCTTTAAGAGTCCAAGGTTGCTGAATAAAGATCCAGTGGGGTCTCTGTAGTCAGACCATGATATGGCGCGTATAACTTTGTTTTGTAATGTCTGTCATTTTTTTATGTAACTGGGAAAGGTGTTGGACCATGATGTTGCAGTAGTTTAACGCCTCTACTTCCTTAGGCGCCTAAGGAAGTTCAAAGTGAGCAAGAAGATCCTCAAGAACTTCTACTCATGCACAATAGAGAGCATCCTAACTGGCAATATCACCTCCTGGTTTGGGAATAGCACTGCACAAGACCGTAGCAGACTACAGAGAGTGGCCCGTTCAGCCGAACGCACAATTGGAGGGGGGCTTCCCACTCTCCAAGACATTTACAACAATAAATAATAATCAAAGACCAGCCACCCAAAAAACGGCCTCTTTGAACTGCTGCGGTCAGGCAAGCGATACCGGAGTCTCATGGCAAGCACAGATAGACTCAGAAGGAGCTTCTACCCCCAGGCCATCACGATGCTCAATGAACAATGAAAAATAACAGACCATCAAATACACCCACAACACACACATCCACACGCACACACTCACCCAGTTTTAGACACTAACACAGTTTATATTTATTGGCATCAATCTCATGCACCTCATTGCACCACACCACCACAATGTGGCACCACAATCTAATTATGCCTCACCATTCTACACTGTACTGTATAAAAGCTGACTGTATAGACTGTACACAAGTATATACTGTACATATACTGTATATATGTATATTGAACTTTTTTGTTTTTGTTTACACTTGTTTACGTACTTGACTTTCTTATATTTATATTATACTATTTTATACTATCTTGTTATCTTATCTAGCACACTCTCAGGAGCAAAACAGAAAGAAGCATTTCATGCAAAAGTATTTTGTATTTCTGTATGACAACTAATAAAGAAACTTGAAGTGAGGTTCAAATAGAGATTTATATAAGGTGAGAAGGGCTGAATGTGTGATGACATTCTAGTGATTATACAGTAGCTATAAAGCGAGGATCGGGATTCTTGCAATCTATCAAGGTCTATTATGACATGATGGGGGTTTTCTACAGAGTTCCAGTCTATTGTAATGCATTCTTCTTCCATGGATGTTTAACAGCTTAGGGCATGTGGTAAATATTGACGTTGAATTTCATAAATAATATGTGTGAATAATTAGAGAGTCATAATGTAGGAGAGACAGACATTCCACACTAACCCCCTCTCATGAGAAGGCTGCTTACCCAAATGGTATGTAGGGGAATAGTTACAGGTCACAAAGCCCTCACTCAAACTGACTGTATGTAAATGCTGATTACATGCTGAAGAGTCATGGATCTATTAATCAACTGTTTAGTATCAAAAGAGTAAACCATAATATTAGAAATAAGGTTTGACGGGTGATTACACTCTTGTTAAAGAAGTCATCACAGCTACTCTGTCAACTAGCAGAGTGGGTTTTCAGTGCTAAATATGGATGGAACAGGGGTGACAGAGAGCCATTCTCCACCCCCACTATGTGACCAGATTAGTACTGTATGGTAATATGGCCCAAAGGGTCAAAGCGTATTCACACCACCCCACCAGAGGACATCATGCCAGCCCCCACCCGTGAGACAAGACCCAACAGGAACCCACAGAGAAACCCAGAGGTGGGGGCTGCCAGCCCCCACAGGAGATCGCCCACGGACCAACTGTATTCTATTATTGGCTAGAAATTATAGTATATAAGAGGACACAAAATGGTAGTTCGGGAGCCCAGACCAAACCAACCCCAGGGGTCTGTGGCTCCACCGCTCCACCACCGAGAGACTGACTGATGCTGTGCTGTGTTGTATTTTATGTGAGTAAATACATGGGAAACACCATTTGTTGTTTAAGTTGAGTGTAATCCTTAATATCTGAAACCAGATTTACTCATGTATAATGTGTGCAGTATGGTCAATGTATGTTCAAATTATGTTACCAAGTGACTGTTTATGTACATATTGAGGTTTGAGAATGCAAACCTGATTGTGATTTCTGTACACAGACAGCCCTGTTAATGTTTTCTGATAATCTTTTGTCCTATTCACCTTGGCCTCTGGCTCTGATCAAATAAATGTTGAATTGGACTATAGTTCATGGTTTTGTCTGGCTACACGTTTAATTCTTCAATCTGCTTTAAGTCAGATGAAGAGATCAACAATTCTACCAATATGATCCCTTTCTCCTCCTTCCAGATAAGCAATCTCATTTGTACTGTACTACAATAACCTCAGATTATTGTAGGGTTCTGTAGGAATTTACTACAGGCACAAATGACATCCCCTTGTCATGGAGGGTAGCAAAGGGTTCAGGTCACATGCTCTGCGGAGGCCGAAGAGTGGAGCACTGGATACTCTGCACATATTTACACTTGACTGAAAACACATGTGGGTCGCTGAATCAAAAAGGTACCGGTCTCACATCTGCCCCAAAGAAAAAAGGCTGTGAAACCGAATAAATACTTTTTTTTGTTTTACGTTCGTTGTTGAAAGAACGGAAATCACCAAAGAGCAGTTACTTAATCGGGAAATGTTTAATAAGTAGCAAGGGTTTCCAGATGTGAAACCTGCACAGTGTCAAAGGTACGTACTCCTGCTATAACCACCGCGCACTGTGTCATTATGGGCTGAGCAGTCTGTGTTCTCACACTGTATGTATGAGGTCAAGATAGATATATCGATACAGACAGACAGACAGACAGACAGACAGACAGACAGACAGACAGACAGACAGACAGACATACAGACAGACAGACAGACAGCCAGACAGACAGCCAGACAGACAGACAGACAGACAGACAGACAGACAGACAGACAGACAGACAGACAGACAGACAGACAGACAGACAGACAGACAGACAGACAGACAGACAGACAGACAGACAGACAGACAGACAGACAGACAGACAGACAGACAGACAGACAGACAGACAGACAGACAGACAGACAGACAGACAGACAGACAGACAGACAGACAGACAGACAGACAGACAGACAGACAGACAGAGGGAGAGAGAGAGAGAGACAGACAGACAGACAGACAGACAGAGACAGAGAGATTTTAGATCAACCCATCACAATACTTGTTTATAGGAGTTGCATGGGTCACAGGGGCTATACTCTGCGATTGTACGACCACACAAAGAAATCTCATGTTGGACACATTCATGCACGAGTTGGATGAGAAATTGTGACAGAAAATACATTGTAAACCACGTATCAAACCAATTAGTGATATGGATATTATCAAACCACAGCCGATGTGAGTGTCTTCATTCTGTGCCCCATGAAAACACAGAAGCAGAATTATTTCATGATGCACAATGCACAAATATTTTGGAGAGAGACAGGGAGACACAGGAGAGAAGGTTTTGGTGGGATTGAGACCCAGAGACGATGGGTTTGAACCACTGCACCATCTAAGGGCCACATAGCTCCAACAAAAGTATATTTTGAGTAAGATTAGAGGAATCTGTTATTATTTTTTTTATATAAAAAAAATAAATGTATTGCATTTTCTGCTTTATTGTGGATAGGACAGTTTGGAGATGCGAAGGACATGCAGCACATGTCCTGGGCCGGATTCGAACCCAGGACGCTGCAGTTACAGTACGCTGAGCATGTGGTGCGCCACCGGGGCGCCCCTAGGAATCTGTTAGATTTAAAAGATTTGGGATGATTGTAAATGAGGACTGTGTGGACTCAACACCGTCTGTGTTCTCACACTGTATGTATGAGGTCAAGATAGATATATCGATACAGACAGACAGACAGACAGACAGACAGACAGACAGACAGACAGACAGACAGACAGACATACAGACAGACAGACAGACAGACAGACAGACAGACAGACAGACAGACAGACAGACAGACAGACAGACAGACAGACAGACAGACAGACAGACAGACAGACAGACAGACAGACAGACAGACAGACTGACAGACAGATAGACATATCACAAGGCTATTTAGCACAAAAAAAATTCCATAATAGTGCATTTGAATGTAGAAATAGCTGCTTATTTCTTTACGCACAATAGTTTTGAGGTCATTGGCCCCTCAAGCTCCAGCCATTATGATTACAAGCAGCTGCTTCCTTCGCTCCTGACCCTGTTGTGACAAAGTGGCTTAAGGGGCTCCACAGGTGAGGTCACCTTGATCTAGAGGTCAGTGGAGGGTTTGTGACGTCACCGGTGCTCCAGATGAAAAAGGCCAATTGATTGAAAGCGCCGGCTCTGTTGTTTTGAGGGTATCTATACTACGTGCCCTTTGGAGAAGGTAGAGTCTCTGAGTCACCGGCCAGAGGGAAAGAGCAGCAGGGAACGGGGCAGATCAAGCAGAATACAGGTGTCTCATAAGCAGCGTGGGCTGTTGGGGTTAACACATGAGTGAATGAATGAATGAAGTTTATTTCGAGCCATTTAGCATGTAAAAAATAAATAACATACACAAATCAATTTACAAGTTGGCTGACATTTTAGGGCTGAAGCTACAAGCTTGTAAATGCTCTAACTCCGTGCAGCCAGAGGCGGAGCATTCTACAGGCGATATAGGCAGAGGGGGGCGCCAAAATAATAATAATTAAATACAAATAAAAAAGATTTTTTTTTCTTTTTAAATTTTTTTCTTTTTTACTTGGCACAGTTTTGGCGCCCTCCTCTATATCTGCAACTATTATTTTTACATTAAAACAAATTCTAACATAAGGGAAAATGAGCCAAAAATCTAAAACGGTCGGCCAGTCGGTCTGAGCCTCAACTTTAGGTGTTCACAGTCAGAACATGCTAGAGTGCTGTGTATTGATGGGTATCGATCAAGTCTTTATAGAATTGAGCGTCGAGGAAAGAAAGCCTAATGTTAGAGAACTATGAAGAGACAAAAGCCATCCAGGTCGCAGTATAAAAAAAGAAGAAAAGAAGAAGAGAAACATGCCAAGGTGAAAGGTATGCAATTTTGTACAACTTCCAAGACCTGCCACACCAAGAGCTGATGAAGCAAGCAGAGGCACTTGTACACACCTTAAACCATGGAGGGCAATCTGATTTGGATGGGAAGGAGCTGGCTCAGGAGTTGGAAAATGTACCTGACTTGCCATCAAAGAGCATGCCAACTATTGAGTTGTTGAAATTCATACACACAGAGCAGCTCACAGAAAAAAAAAATTGTATCCACTTTTTCTCCTCCTATTTTCCGCCCATCCCAATTTAGTCGTTATGCCCCCTACTTGCCGGTCTAGGGAGCCGTGAAGTCTATCACATGCTTCCTCCGATACATAGGAGACAGCCAGCAGCCTCTTTTCACCTGGCAGCGAGGACTCTCATTGGGTGAGTGTAATGCGTGGGAGGGCACACTACCTCACCCAGATCCCTTCCTCGCTGTGCAGGCGCCCTGACCGACCCGTAGGAGTCGCTGTTTACAACAACCAGATTACCACCCACCGGCTTCCCTCCCGCTGACACTGCCAATTGTGTCAGTATGACGACCGGCCAAGCCGGAGGCACCGCTGACAGCTGGATTCGATATCAGTGTCTCTGCGGTGGTAGACAGACGCTTAGTCCGCTGCGCTACCCGGCCGTAAATTAAAACTCTTGAAAACATACCTGAGGTCAACCATGGCTCAAAAACGCCTCAGTGGTCTGGCTGTAATCAGTATTAACCATGAGGTTGGTGGTCAGAATTCATATGATGATGTGATTGATGACTTTGCAGCGAGGAAGGCCAGAAGGATTGCACTGTAAATGGAAACCAGTAGGAGCTACAGGCTAACCTTTTTTTTATCTACTTTTTCTCCCCATTTTCAATTTTTCTCCCATCCCAATTTTCGTATTATCCAATTCTAACCTCCCCTGTCTCAAATGTTGTTAGACCATGCCTCCCACTGGTCGGCTGCAATGTGGACGAAGCCTTGCATCATGTGTCCCCTCCAGTACACGAGGAGGCAGCCGTCGCATCTTTTCACCTGCACAGCACGATCTCTCAGTGGCGAGGAGTAACGCGTGGGAGGCTCACGCTGCCCCCGATACTTCCTGATTCTGCTGTACAGGTGCACCAACCGACCTGTAGGAGTCGCTGTCCACAACGTCCGATCCCCACCCACCGGCTTTCCCACCCCCTAATACTGCCAATTGTATTAGTATGAATGACCAGCCAAGCCGGAAGTAACACCGAGAGCTGGGCTCGAACCCAGCATCTCCTGCGTTAGTGGCGAGCGCCTTGCCCACTGCGCCACTTAGCCGCCCAACTACAGGCTAACTTTGAAGTGTGATGATAGGGAGTGTAATGTAAATAGTTCTTTAGACAAAGTGAATTTGTAATTTTTATTTATTTGTTTGTTTATTTAGCATATTATATTTTGATTATATATGTGTAACAGAGCATGTGAGCGGCTCGGAGCGGCCGAGAAATCCGCTCTTCGCTCTAGACGTCTGGTTCCGCTCTCATTCGCTCATGTTGGCCCGCCCCCCCCAAGTCGCTCAACGCTCAGCTTCATTTGCGCATCAAGCGCTCCCCGCTCCACAGCCCGCTCACCAGAAGAATTTTTTTTGGAGCATGATGTAAATTTGCTTGATTTGACCAAACTACAACAGTCTGCACCCCCTGGGCCCCTTAACAATTGTTTGTATTGAGCCGTATTTTATTGTACCCATTCTGCAATATTAAATAACGTTTATCCATTCAACTAGCTGTACTATGCTAAGCTAGCTAACCTAGCCGCAATGCTATGGCCGATCCCATTCATGTTAACATGTAAGCTAACAACAACAGCGTTAGCTTTAGTCTCTCGCTTTTTGTGAGACTAAACTCCGCTCTTCGTGGTACATTGTGTTGATGACTCTGCACCCCCTGGGCCCATTAACAACTGTTTGTATTGAGCCGTATTGTATTGTACTCATTCTGCAATGTTAAATAACGTTTATCCATTCAACTAGCTGTACTATGCTAAGCTAGCTAGCCTAGCCGCAATGCTATGGCCGATCCCATTCAATATTAGCATATAAGCTAACAACAAAAGCGTTAGCTTTAGTCTCTCTCTTTTTGAGAGACTAAACTCTCCGCTCTTGGTGGTACATTGTGTTGATGACTCTGCACCCCCTGGGCCCATTAACAACTGTTTGTATTGAGCCGTATTGTATTGTACCCATTCTGCAATGTTAAATAACGTTTATCCATTCAACTAGCTGTACTATGCTAAGCTAGCTAGCCTAGCCGCAATGCTATGGCCGATCCCATTCAATATTAGCATATAAGCTAACAACAACAGCGTTAGCTTTAGTCTCTCTCTTTTTGAGAGACTAAACTCTCCACTCTTGGTGGTACATTGTGTTGATGTTGGTTTCGTTTCATCAATAAATGAAGCAGAACACAGTGAATGTATCCTTTTTTTTATTGCACTTTGTTTGTTTCTCACTGAAAATAAATGTTGCGTTCAGTCACCCGAGGTCCCGAGGTGATTTAAAGATGGCGGATTCGGCTTTGACTTAGCAGGATGTGTAGTGACGGTTCACCCTTCTGATTGGTAAAAAATTACCTTCATGTTTGTACATCGCCACCTATTGCTTTGGCATTGTTCTCAGGGGTGTAGCTCCAGATTCTGGGCCCCATGAAAGAATGTATTTGTAGGCCCCCAGTGAATGCGAGCGCGCTTAAGCGCGCGAGCGGATTTTTTTTTTGCCATTTTTTTATTGATGAAAACGCATAATATGGTTTTTACCTATACATTCGGATCAGCAGTTCAGCACCTGCACTGTTGGTGGGTGAGCCTAGTAAAGGATGTCGCATTGCGTTCATCTTCAATGAATGGACCAATGCAATAGTCTACCAAAGCCCCCCCTCTCTCTCTATATATCTCACACACACACACACACACACACACACACACACACTTCAGAAACAAACATAGTATCAATGAGAGCATCAATAATACACCTGAGTGATGTCTAGTGAAAAAAATAAAAATTATAATAATTGGGCCCCCCCCCCCCCCCAGTGCTGGGCTCTTGGAATCATCCTAAACTACCCCCCCCAGCTACGCCCCTGATTGTACTACATGTATATTACATCAGTTTTAAACCACTGTGTGATCGTGTGCACTGAGCGGCTCGGAGCGGAGGAGAGCTCTCACTCCGGAGTCGCTCGGACCCATTTTAAAACCCACTCCACGCTCACTTCAAAATCCACCGCTCCGCTCCCACGCCGCTCCGCTCACATGCTCTGATGTGTAACATATTTTACAATACATACTTTTCTTGCATGTTATTTTATTGTTTGTTATTGTTATTATTATTATTATTATTATTGATTGTTAGCTAAGTTGTTTGTTTTAATTCTTTAGTGTGCACTTTACATTTCTTCTTAATTTTCTTTGAAAGCAAATTTGCACATTATTTTATTGTTTGTTATTATTATTATTATTGATTGTTAGCTAAGTTGTTTGTTTTAATTCTTTAGTGTGCACTTTACATTTATTCTTAGCTCTTGTTCTTGCTTGTAAAAAATAAAGGTGCAGTACTTTACTGTATAACTCTTAACCCTTTCACTGCCAGATGACAGAGGGTTAACCCTTTACTATCACACATCCGTCCCACAAAGTCCACTCTGGCCGTACGGCTGGAACAGAGACCAACAGCAGGTATGGGAATATACACAAACAGTTTCCACAGCCCACCAGCTTCCCTTGTCCAGAGGTCCCCCGACACCAGAGCCAGGATGAGAGGCGTGGGCCGGTGACGAGGAGCCAGCCAGCAAGGGCCAGGGTGGAGGAAGAGAGGATGACATGCCTCTCTCCAGAAAGACAGAGAGCGTTCGCAGAAGCGTCTGAAAGACATGAGACAGTCCGTAGAAAACTGGTGGAGAAGCAGCTGGCGGTTGACCAAGTCACACGCAAGAGGGAGATGCTAGAACAGGAGTTGGCGAAACAGACTGAGATCATGAGTGATGTAATTTTGGAAGTTATGTTTCGTGCTGCAGAACAAGGACTCAGTGAACAAGAGAAGTCACTTGCTCTGTTACCTGACCGGGGAGCGGAGCAGCGAGGGAATGATGACAGCCGCAGGAGGGGTGAGTTTCCAGGCCCCTCCCAACAACAAAAGGCCCAAGGAGCGGCGGCTGGAAAGAACAGGTATGCCCCTCTCTCCTCCAGACAACAGGACTGGCAGCCCGAGGAGGGAATGGACGTCAAAGAGGAGGACCGCCTGGATGGCCGGCATCGGCTGAGTGCTGGCAATGTGGAGAGATCGGCCATCTCGCCCGATCATGTGACAAAGGGTGGCGGGCTCAGAAAGAGTCCATCAGAGGACAGACATCTGGCCATGCGGAATGTTGGGACATTTTCAGAGGGGGTGTGTAGAGAGGTCGTGTCTGCAAAGGCCATAGGATGGATAGAACGAGGTGGAAATGAAAGGAGACTATAACGCACAGGAAGGAAATAATAATAAAAGTAATAAATTAAATAAGGAATGCGACTGAGTAGAATAAAAATAGAAAAGACGATATGTAGATAGGTTAGATGGTTAGATTATGTGTGCAAGTTACTAAAACGGTTTGGAAGACTAACAAGGGTAAGTAGGGGCTGTAGAGGGATGAAGTAACTGGCAATGGCATGGGCTAATCGTACTAACAAAAATGATGGTTTTAAAACAGGAAAAATGGAACATTTTAAATATTAGACAGAGTAATAAGAAAGGACTATTTTAGTAGAGATTATACATACTTGATCCAAGGGTGGTCAAGGAGACTTAAAAAAAAATAAAAAAATTATTTCAGTTCTTTATTTCATTTCTATTAAATTTAAAAAAAAATCTTGGTTTTTACGGGGGTATTTATGCCTCTAGATGATAGTTTAATTCTGTTTGATGTGTGTGTTGCATGGAGACACTCACAATTTTTGTTTATTTCTTTGCAATTTTCTTTGTTTTTGTTTATATTCTATTTTTTTTAGGAACTGAGTGGCTGGGAGGGATCTCTCGCCGGGCAGGGATAGCAGGTGGTGGTGACACAGCGGGACTGGTAGGAATGTCTAAAATAATGGGCTGGAAACATGGAGGGTGGACGAGAGCTGGCTCATGATTTAGTTTTCCGCTCATTGAGAGTCCAAAAGTAGAATCTGGGGAGTTGTGTCACGTTGTTGTGTATTGGAAGTGTTGGGAAAACGTGTTTCTCTGTCTATAGGTAAGCTCTGTAGGTTTTGGTCACCATTGGCCAAGTAGTTTTCATGTAGGGTGCAGACGTGTGTAGTTGATAATTGGCTTGTAGGGGACTCTGCACCGGCTTGTTGAAGGCTGGCGGAGTGGGTGGATGATGTGTGTTTAAGGGGACTGTGGTTTGTTACCATGCATATAGGATCTGTTGGTGATTGGCCTCGTCTAGAGCTGGCTGTCCGGACCGAGGAGGCTGTCTGGAAACAAGGTATTGATAGTGTAATAAATAGGTTATTCCACTCTCAAGGGTGGATGTAGTGTTGTGTTGAACTTGAGATATTTGATCTAGTAAAATAGTACAGCACAAAAATGAATGAGACAAAGGTGATTTAATTGAATATTAACCTGAAAAGCCGTGGAATATATAGATAACTAATTTGGATAAAAATGTATTGTCAAATACAGAACAGTAAAGATGTATCTGAGCGAAAATGAGACCTTCCAATCCATTGTGTGTTTGTAAATAACAAATCCAAAAAGCAAAAAAGGACAGAGGGAAAATCGTTTCCTTCTGTGGAAAATCGGAGCAGTACCAAGACTGCCCACAACAAAGAAGAGACTGTGGTTAGCACAAATTACAACAAGGAGCAACAGTCAAAACAATTTAGCAGTAAAGACCTCAGGAGGTTTGAACAGGGATAACTGACAGGGATGAAAGCTAATGATAATTGAGATCTTAGTGGTCTTTTCGAGGAGAAAAATTATTTATGTTTGCTGGTTTGAATCTCCTTCGATTTTTTAGAGTGTTAATCTTTTGGGTGTGATGTATTAATCTTTTCTTGCAGAGTCAATTACACAAAACAGACACATTGAAGCTAAGAAAACATGGATAAAATAGTCTAAACAAAAAAGCTGTTATTGAAAGGGTGGTTCCTTGTAAAAGCAGGAACAACTTTCTTAGTCTGAAGTCATATTAATAACTGATATTGTGTGTGACTGGGGAAGAAGCTAACGAGGGTGGGAAAGAGTGAATGATGATTTGGTAACTGTACAGGCGGAAATGGGTTTGGTAGTTCGATTTGTGTAATTATTGGATTTTTTGAATTTTTTAAAAATATTAGCAAAAATGATAATTATGGTTTAACATGTTTAATTTAGAACATATTGGTGCTATATAGTGGGTTATGAAACATATACAAACTCAAGAAAACTGAACAAAATACTTAGTGATTAAATAAAGCTAAAACAAGGTTATAGATTACTTTCCCAGACTGCATCCCAATCAAAATCTACATCCAACTCCAGGACATCTGTCGTAATCATACTAAGGTTATCATATTGTTTTAGTTAGAAATAACTATGCTCACATAGGGTTTCACAAAGGTGATATGAGTGGCTAGTAGTTGTCACCAGAGAGGACAGATCTGCCATCAGGGCTAAGCACAGATGGTGGTTCGCTGATAAGGCCAAGGACTGTTTATGACTTCATGGTACATTCTACCAACGGTTCAGAATAGCACCTTATCAGATGAGATTAGCAGCTGTGTTTAGAAATGGCCATCTCATAACAGACGGAGGTCAGGAGATGGTTCCCAGCATAGGGAACAGGAACTGTGGCTACAGCCATAAGTCGTAAAACTAGATTGTGTTATCCTGAGAACTATCTAAAGTTGGGGTAACAGGATAAATAGCCCCCAGCTGTTCTAAACTGACCAGGTCGTAACGGAGGAGGGGGTCAGGAAACAGAGTAAACAGACTGTAAACAGAGCCCTCCAGCATGAAGATATATGACTCTGTTTGCACCCAAGTGGGACCAGGTGCTCAGTGCATCAAGATTTAAAAATTAAGCCCTGCCTAGCAGGGGCATAGAAGGAATTAAATTAAGTGAAACAACAAGCTGAGATTAGCACCTAACTAACTCAGAACTGTGAAATCTGTGTTCTGTTTAATAATTTGAGTAACTGGATATTAAAAACTGGTTCAAAACGACCAAGGATAACAGTAAAACAATAAGAATGCATTTAATTGGTAAATATCAGAGGTTAAGTGTTAGACAATTTGCAAATGTTGTGTTTCATGGAGACTAGAAATTGTCCTACACTGTGAAAATCAAAGTACATGTGGTGAAATGACTTCTAAAACTGTTTTCAGCCAAGACGACCATTAGCATTGTCAAGAAAAGTGTCCATGTGTTTGTGTTCAAATATTATGACTTGATTTGCTAATTCTAAATGTAAAATAATTAATCCAATAGGCTAATTTGTATAACCTTAGTTATCTTAAAGAAAAGCAAAGGGGGCAAGCCTTTCTTGACCTCAGAAAGACCAGCTGGTTTCAAATTGATTTGATAGGCTGACACCTCCTAGGGCAGCGTCATCCGACGATGCGCTGGGAGGTGTGGTTTAGAAGTTAAAGGAACAGCACCGAGACACACAGAGCACGGACACAGACGATGACAGGATCGCTTCGCAGCAGGGGATCCAGAGACGCAGACAGACGAATCAAGCGGTCCCGGTCCCGGCCCTGAGCGCTGAGAATCTCGGACAACCAGGGTTGCCTTGGCAACCAGCAACCACAAAAAGAGGCCTCGTGTTGTCTGGACAACCTGAGACAACCAAACCGAAGAAAACGATCGGAGCGGCACCAGCCAATCGATCAGACCGGGGTCGAAAGCCACACCGAGGACGATGATTAGATATACAATGAAGACCCTGTACTAAGTTGATTCATCTAGCTTGTGTTTATTGAAATGGAAATAAACACAGCTTTGTTTTATTCAAACCACCTCGTCTGCGTTTCCTTCCTACAACCGAACACTTGAAATGCAAACAAGGGAGAGTAGAAGGGTAAACACTATACGATCACAGAGACTAGAATGAATGAAAGATACTTCAGATGCTTGTACCCTGCTATGCTTCACTAAATATGCTAAAGGCTAAAGAGTAATCCTATATCCGGAGTCTTATTACTACACCTCTACACCATTACAATTGCAAATGCAATTTTATTAACATATAAAATACATGTGCATGACATATAGTTTAACGTGGGGGGGCACTAGGACCCAGGAGTACCCTGGCCAGGGATTGACAGAGTATGTAGACAGAAGTCTCACGCGAGTGAGACATGACTTCGACGTGTGTTGCCGTCTGTTGAATGGAAGCACGATACAGCAGAGCCAAGTTATTAGTGCTGCCCCACGCTTTTATTAAGGTTTGAGCAGGCTAAACACCTTTTTTGTTGGTAAATCTATTCCATCATTTCCGACCTACTTCAACTTCACTTCACTACAGTCACAATACATAGGCACTCTTCACTTCACTACAGTCACAATACATAGGCACTCACCACTATATAAAAAAAAGTTAAAACTACAATAAAAAGACCAATATATAAAAAAAAACACCAATTACATTAAAACTACAGTACTTAAAGCATGATATATAAAAACCATGTGGAGCAGTTCTGTATGTATATAAATAATAAATAATAGTAATACAGGTACATAGTATATGTCCATCAGGTGGAAGGGGGAGTCTATTTTAAGTAGTCCAAAGTCCTTGGGGGGGGGGGGGGGGTGTCCGGCCTCCACCAGACCTAGGTGTTCAGCAGTCTGATGGAGGTTGGCACGAAGCTACCTAAGCCCCTTTTGTTCAGTGATGAAGCTCTGTATCGACGGCCTGAGGGCATTAGTTTGGCACTCTTGTTGTGTAGACGTACTTGATGTGGTAGGCGCTAACGTTACATTTGAATTATGTGTTTGTTCCTAATATGTGCTCAGTATATTGCGATATGTGATGATGACACGACACACAAGGGTAATAATTATTTGTATTTTCAGGCTGTATAGGCGCCGATACAGCCTGAAAATACATCCGCGTCATCGTCTTTTGGTGTGTAATCTTCTTCTGCTGTTCTTGTTGACGGTTGGCAAATAGCGTTTAGGTGCTTTATCGCCACCTTCTGAATTGGGAGTGTGGATCAGAACGGACTGATTCAGACGTATTCTTCGTATGACTGCACACAGGGGCGTAGCTGTAGATTCTGGGCCCCATGAAAGAATGTATTTGTAGGCCCCCAATTAATGCGAGCGCGCGTCAGCGAGCGAGCCAATTTTTTTTTGGCCATTTATTTATTGATGAAAACGCATAATATGGTTTTTACCTATACATTCGGATCAGCAGTTCAGCACCTGCATTGTTGGTGGGTGAGCCTAGTAAAGGATGTCGCATTGCGTTCATCTTCAATGAATGGACCAATGCAATAGTCTACCAAAGAACCTTGAGTCGCACTAGGCTGGGAACAACCCTGGGTCAAGTGATAGTAAACTGGACTGGACGAACAACATCGAGGCCCTACAGGAAGGGACAGAGCAGACTGTTCTTCCTGGGAGGGCTCAGGTCTTTTAATGTCTGCAGCAAACTACTGCAGATGTTCTACCAGTCTGTGGTTGCTGGTGCCCTCTTCTTCGCTGTGGTATGCTAGGGGGGGGCAACACCAACACAGACAAAATAAACAAACTGGTCAAAAAAGCAAGCTCTGTGGTGGGAGCGGACCTGGACAGTCTGGAGGTGGTGGGGGAGGACGAGGAGGAAGCTGTATGCTATCCTTGAGAACCCCTGCCACCCCCTCCATGATGAGCTGACCGCAATGCGGTCCACGTTTAGCCACAGACTTATCCCCCCCCGACATACCACAAAGCGCTTCGGGGCAGTCCTTTGTGCCGGTGGCAATCAGGCTCCACAACCAGGCAGGGCCAGGACGGGCCAACTGCCGTGGACTGAAGGAGCTGGGTTGTGGACTGCAACCAATTAATTTTATTATTTAACATCAAGATTGGACTTGTTTCTTTTTCTTTTCACCACTTTTAGCTCTATTTTAGCTCTTTTTATCCCTATGTATTTGTCCATCTTGTTTTTAACACATACTAATAAGTGTATGTTATGTATTAACTGTTTCCACTAACTGTTTTTAAATTTCTGTTATGCTGTAATGGACATCTGAATCTCCCCTTGGGGATAAATAAAGGTTTTCAATTAAATCAGATCTTCTACCTCAGACACCACTACAGGTGGCTCAGTATCTGTGGAATCCTGTGTCGGAGCCTCACTTTGTCCCTGACATTGACTGTCCATAGCTGCTTCCTCCTCATCTGTGCTGCTTTCATGGTCCTCAACTTCTTCTTGTACTACTTCTGCCTCTTCACCTCTGCTCTCCTCGTTGGCTGCCTTGCTCGAGTATCCATAGTGTACATGATTTATAAAATGTCCTATAATAGTAATAACACAGTACAGCTCGAGCTATCTCTTAATTGTTATAATAATAATTTGTATAGATATTTTCCAATTGCTCAAATCTAGCTATAGCTACTGTAACAACCTCAATTTAACGTGCCAGTGGTCAATGGTATTGCAATTACTGGAAGAACTAGAGTAACTAAATGTGAATATTACCTAAAGTTGTATTCAATGCATGGTAAGCATATTTTAAAATCTGTGTGTTAACCCCAAGCCCTGCTGCTTACCTCCCTCTCCTTCAACTGGGAGCTGGCCTGAGGGAAGGGGACAAGGGGTACTGATCCTGAAGCCGCATATGTGCATTAGAGCAGTGCAATGTTACCATGTAACAATATACAGGTTAGGTTAGCTAGCCATAGCAAAAGGGCATAGCTGCTGGATACAAATTCACTGGGCTCATCTACACTCATCTAATTTTTTTATAGCAACAGGTAGCCGATGAATTGAAAATGGGGGACCCTGATGTAAACAAGATGAAAGTCTTTCTCTGGTCTGCATCCCCTTAACACTTGTGTGTATTGAGCTGTACTGTATTGTACCCATTCTGCAATCTGTTAATAAAGTTTTCAATCAATCAATCAGCTAACATCAGCCACAAAATGTTGGCCAAGCTGTTATGGGCTTCAAAACAAGTTCTGTGAATAAATACCTTTCTTGTGAAAATACTTGGTGACTCTTGCAATGCTGATGTTTTTTTCATTCGTTTTCTGAGCTCCTGAAACATGAGCTGTAGACATTTTCCTGTCACTCTGACTCTGTTCAAGCTGCGCGCTGTGCTGTATCTCTGCAGATATCCCCTACTCCTGTGCGCTGCTGTGTATGTGGACTGAACCATGCAATGAAAGAAGGGAGGGGTGCTCATATTGTCAAACAAAGTAACAAGCACCTGTTTGTTTCTTTTGTGACGTTTTTCTTTAATACAGGCAATTATACTTTTGACTCAACTACATTAACTTACTTTAGGATAATAATAAAACCATATTAATAAAAAGATAATAATAGTGTTCTCTGGGCCCCCCCCCCAGTGCTGGGCCCTTGGAATCATCCTAATCTACCCCCCCCAGCTACGCCCCTGGCTGCACATACCGAACCGTGACGTCTGTACCATGAAGTTGCGGGACGAATACACATACCGTTACACACCCTTACTAGGGATATATTGTGTCTGTTACTATGCTTGAGTAAATTGTAATGCACCAAAGGAGAATATAATAAAAATAAATTGCTCATTCAGCAACTTCTTGAGAATACGTATAGTAAAAAGCTAAGCAAATGAACAAAGGGTAGATCATTTACAAGGGATTTTGTAAATACTGTACTGAATTTTTTCATCTGGACACATGCAATATGAAATAGGAATATAGAATATCAGGCTTATGATACCCCTTTTGAAAGGCACAGATCTCCTCTTTCGAATGCCAGTTTTACATCTGGATATAATACCACCGGGCACCCAGTAGAAGGCAGCAAACAAAGACTGTGAATTAAATCTACTACAGTACAGTTACTTCCGGATAATGTCGACAGTTCTGCCATTTTCTTTGGTATTGAGTTGCGTTCTTTTCCTAGACGTTCACAGAAAGGTAAATAAACTATATACGTTGTATTTTATGGCAATAACCTCCAGGTTTGTTCGACCTGTGAGATATAAACACGACATTCCAGTCATTGCTTGTAAGGAAAAAAAGGTCCTTCCTTTGTCGGTGGCTGGTGTGAGCTGGGTAGTGTAGTTTTATGAAATGTCTATGTCAATTGAAAGCCCTGGGTTTCCTTCTTCTTAGGACTACAACGATTTCATGACAGTGTAATTCCCTCGCGTTGAAATCATCCAGTTTACGATGCAATGAGCGGAGATTTTTATAAACTCATATTTAGCTAATAACACTTAAAATCATTGGTAAACAAACATACATCAAACATACATCAAAGGGAAAGTGTGCAAACATCTCAAGGCCTTTCTCTTTTGTTTATAGAGTTCTGCTTGATTTGCGCTTAGCAATTGCTTCCAAATGACAATGGCACTGAAGGCCCTCCCATAGTCGAGCAGACTGTACACAGAGCAGACTCCGCGGAGGTCCGCGCAGACTCTTTGAGCTTTTGATCTCAGCGGACGTCCACGCGTCAGAAAATAGGAGCTTCGCACTTTGCACTCTGCTGTGGGTCTGCTTTGACTCCCTTTGAGTCCGTGCGGACCTCCGCGGAGTTGCTCTGTGTACAGTCTGCTCGACTATGGGAGGGCCTTGAGTGCTAACATCCATAATTTAACTTGCACTGAATGTGGTTAGGTTGCACACAGGTCTCTAAGGGCCCGTGTCGACCGGGGACATTTTATGAGTTGTCAGCTCCTTTCTGTCATTCATTTCTATGCTACAGACGCGACAGGCGCGCTCCTTTTCCCAGCGCCGCGCCTCGCGTTTTAGCGCTCTCTGCGGCAGCGTTTTTGGGCGGAGTGCTCCCAGCGCCTAAAGTTGAAACTAGTTCAACTTTTGGAGAGGAGCGCCGCTCATCAAGGTAACTTTTTTCGACAGACCAATCAACATCGAGCAAGTGGTGGAGCCGCGGCAGTCGCGAGACTCAGGAAAACGCTCTGAGTTTTTTTTTTTTGCTTTTCGAAGCGTTCCGTCTTGAAAAAAAAACGCCCCCGGTGGACACAAAGCCTAAGGGCCCGTGTCGACCGGGGACGTTTTATGAGTTGTCAGCTCCTTTCTGTCATTCATTTATATGCTCCAGACGCGACAGGCACGCTCCTTTTCCCAGCGCCGCGCCTTGCGTTTTAGCGCTCTCGTGTGGAATATTTTGGAACCTCCAATGTTTTGCCCCTCTCCATGGAGGCGAGAATAGATACAGACTCTGTTTTTAAATATTCTTTTTACAAAACTTTTTATTCATCACTGAACATGTACAATATTCTCTGGTTTTACACTTTAACCCACCCATCCACCCATTTACCACCCACCTTCCCTGGAGTCTCATTCATACACATAGAGGGGGGAAAGGAAGATGGAAAATAATAAATAAATAAGGATAGAAAAAAGTTTAAAAAAATAATAAATATATATACGGTATATATAATAATAATAATAATAATAATAATAATAATAATAATAATAATAATAATAATAATAATAATAATAATAATAATAATAATAATAATAATAATAATAATAATAATAATAATAATAATAATAATAATAATAATAATAATAATAATAATAATACTAATAAAATAAATAAAAGGGGTTCAGGTAAAGTAAGATACACAAATACATAAGTTTGTTAAGGGAGGGTGTTCAGCTCTATTGTTTGTCAGTTTCTTTGATAGTCAGGGTATCGATATGTTGTAAAAATGGTTGCCAAGTCATGATACAGACTCTTTTGACGCTGTGACTGATAGTCGACGTTATCTTGGCACTTGCACTTGGCACACTTGATCGAGTCTCAGGCCCGGGGCATTAGGGACTCCAGCTATTGTTCAAAGAACCATCTCCGTTTTGGGAGTTTTGGACCGATTATGGTCAAATGTTCCCAAACGTTCATTGTACATGTCTCTCGAGAAGTAATGTGAACTTGTAAAACCAAACCACAACAATGTGAGACTAGC
>NC_140168.1:164225131-164280131 GCF_963971535.1 Notolepis coatsorum
CTGTGCCTCAGCCATTATAGTGGACTACACAGCGCCCAGGAACCCTGGCCGCTCGGACGGATCCTGGAAGCCTTTCCAGATGACAAAGGTTCAGTACGAAGTGCCTACTACTGGAGCCAAAAGGAGGATTGCCAGCCGTAATGAACACTCACCTGACCTATGTTATTATGTTATTATGTTATTTGATACTATCTTGTCTAGCACAGTCTCTGGAGCGTAACAGTAAGAAGCATTTTGTATGAAAGTATTCTGTACTTCTGTATGACAACTATTAAAGAACTTGAACTTGAACTTGAACCATGTTATTTATTTTGTAATTGTGTAAACACAATTAGGGGCCGGTGTAAAGGCCGAATGAGTGTTTTTTGTTATGGATTATTATTATTATTATTATTATTATTATTATTATTATTATTATTATTATTATTATTATTATTATTATTATTATTATTATTATTATCATTATCATTATCATTATCATTATCATTATTATTATTATTATTATTATTATTATTATTATTATTATTATTATTATTATTATTATTATTATTATTATTATTATTATTATTATTATTATTATTATTATTATTATTATTATTATTATTATTATTATTATTAATATTATTATTATTATTATTATTATTATTATTATTATTATTATTATTATTATTATTATTATTATTATTATTATTATTATTATTATTATTATTATTATTATTATTATTATTATTATTATTATTATTATTATTATTATTATTATTATTATTATTATTATTATTATTATTATTATTATTATTATTGTTATTATTATTATTATTATTATTATTATTATTATTATTATTATTATTATTATTATTATTATTATTATTATTATTATTATTATTATTATTATTATTATTATTATTATTATTATTATTATTATTATTATTATTATTATTATTATTATTATTATTATTAATATTATTATTATCATTATTATTATTATTACCAATAGAATGTTACGATTTATGGGAATGTTATGATTTATGGGAATGTTGATTATCTGTGTAACCAGTTGGGTGGACTCTGTTGTACTGTGGGTGGATCACCTGCACCTGTCAGGTGGATCAGCCACAGCACGGCGGAGATCATTAAATAGGTGATAGGAATCAGCTGTTGGGCTGTAGCACGGGGAACGCATAATATTTTCTGACCGCTTCAGGACGCTTCAGGACGCTTCAGGACGCTTTAGATCGCTTCGGGAAAGCTTTGAAATAGTCTTATCTTAGGAAACACTTTGAACAATTAGAACCACAGTTATAGGACACTTTAGGATCGCTTTGATCACCTCTCCCATGTAACCTACATTTTCTAAATAAATCGGATAGCCACGTCGGTATCTGATAACGGAACTCAAGGTGTGGAGACTATTCTTTGGATGGGCGAGTATAAAAAGAAATAAAAAATAAAAACGGAAGTAAACAATTATTTTTTTACATGCATTTTTTTATATAGCTACGTATGACCGGTAAGTATAAAGGAAGTTGGGTTTATCTAGACATGTAACGTAAGTGTAGCAGGTAAGATATAAAGGTAAGTCTATTTGGTTACATTATTTTACCAATAGCAGATCAGACAACTCTTCAGCCATTGGGGTTCATAGAAAATATTTTATTGGCACCACTGCTGTACAAGTCTCTTTTTTTCACATGAAAGACACAACAACACAATAATAATAATAATACATAAGACATCACAGGACAGAAACGTATTGCAATAAAGACAAGACAATAGAGATCAAATAGAATAAATACAATTAAAACAGAAATACAAATTGTATTATATTGATAGACATTACAAAAGAGATTCCTAATTACAACAATAATTGTTCACCCAAGGGCTGTCTACTATTAACAAACCTAAAACATGTTAGCCATTGTAGGTCATTCACCAGTTCAGAGCGAAATAGTAAATTATAGGCACAACTCCCAATACCAGTAACGGGTCTATTGTTCTAAGAATAACATTAGTTCTGTATCGTTAGTGGCTTAGCTTGGCATCACTACTGCACTATCTCGCGTACGTGCACGCGTACTGAATAAACCACAAATGTACCTCTAATACCAGTATTAGTCTGACCACACCCCTCATCAGCTTACCTTCATAAGCAGGTGTGTGGTCACCTGCTCTCCTCCTTCTCGCTTTCACCACAAGGAAGAGGTGCCTCAGTAGATCCCCACACTTGACACCATGATGGAAGAAATTGGATTAGGAACAGCTTGGCAAGGATACGTTGACATCATATCTTTATTTTCTCTCTCACTATTTTCGAGAAAATACGGCGATATTGTCTTCGTACTGGAGTGTCTAGAAGATGATGATCATTCTAAAAACCCTCCACCGGTTTTCGTATTGGGAGCACGCCGCTGCATGCTTCTCAACTGCAGTTCCTTGCTGTGTTTGTTGGGGTGAAACCTGTCAGGCCACAGCTGAACTGTCGGACATGCCGCTGTTGTGAGAAGCGGTGCGTTCCAGGTTGGGTGAGTAGTGTTTGCTGGTGGGCTCCTGTGGTAATATTGCCTTGGAATTTCATAATTAATATGTGTGAATAAATTAGAGAACCATACTGCAAAAAGGAATGTGTGCCCTTTCAACAGTAGAGGGTGTTTTAAGTGATACTGGTGTTACAGAAATAGTCAATAAACCCCCACTCAAGCAATGACTAATTTAGAGAACAAACACCTTCTTGAATTGACAGTATGTAAATGTAGAAGCAGAGACAGCTGGGTGGAACACAGGGCAGACCAGTTTAGACTTGTTGAAGCATGGACACTAACTCACAAACAAAGTAATCTATTAATCAACTGTTTAGTATCAAAAGGTCTCATATGATGTCTGGTATCAGTCTTAGAAAGCACTGACTGTACTTGGATGATATTAGACATCTATAGCCATATAGAAGGAATGTTAAAGTTATATATTATTCATTTAAGAGGAGATTTCTGTTGGGACAGACCCAGCAGGAAGACAATGACGGGGGCCACTAGCGGCCCCTCTGGGTATTGAGTCAAGATCCACACAGGAGATCAAAGGGGGGGGCAGCCGGCCTCCCCCCCAGAGAAACCCAGAGGTGGGGGCAACCACATGATTGGATCAACTGTAATAGTGCTATTTTGGCTAGACATGATAGGATATAAGGAAGAGACAAATTGTAATTCGGGAGCTCTCAGGCCGGACCCAACCACAGGGGGTCTGGGGGCTCCACCGCTTCGTCCACCCAGAGACTACTGTGAGCTGATGCATTTTATGTGAGTAAATCATGGGAAAACACCATTTGTTGTTTAAAGTTTAGTGTAAATCCTTAATATCTGAAACCAGATTTACTCATGTATAAATGTGTACAGCATAGTCAATGTATGTTCAAATTATGTTAACCAAGTGACTGTTTGATGTGCAGTATTTAGGTTTGAGATGCAAACCTGATTGTTGATTCCTGTACACAGCAGCCATGTTGATGTTTTCTGATAAATCCTTTGTTCTATTCACCTTGGACTCCTGGCTCTGATCAAATAAATCAGCTGAGTTGAACTACAATTCTGGTTTGTCTGGCCTACACGTTTTATTCCTCATCTGCTAAAGTCTGATGAGGAGACCAACAATTCTATCAAATATGATTCCTTTCCTCCTCCTTCCAGATAATCAATCTCATTGTATTGTGCTACAATAACCTCAAATTATTGTAGAAAGTCTGTGGGAATTTACTACAGAAATGGTGCCGTTCTTCCCTACCCTTTGTGTCTCCCCCTGAAAAGGTGCGGTAGGGTCTTGTCATAACAGATCTGGACCTTGCTGTGTGTTGGGGACACGGGGCGAAGAGCTGGGGGGTTGCTGCGTTTGAAGTGATTAACGATGGGCTTGTTGTCTGAATGGAGGAGGGAGAGGGACAGGATGAGGTTGGTTGTGTACGCCACTGTTGGGGCCCACGGTGAATATGGCTTCTGCATGCATGGGTCAGGGGGTGCGGTGTCTTAGGTAGGATGTCCGGAGGTATGACGATCGCGCTTGTTGTGCAGTGAACATGCAAACGTGGGCTTTTTGTGTTTGTATGTTCATTCAGACACAGGAGGCCGGTCTCGGCCCAGCGGGCCACGGGCGTTGGTGGTTAGGGAGGGGGTAGGCTCCCCGAACCTCTAGTCAACAACAGGCGGCAGTGGGCTCGCAAGAGTCTGGGCGCACGTTAAACACATACCTATAGTGCTGGGGAGAAACTGAAGGCCCTCGTGCGTAACGAGGTATGAAATAACATACCACTGTGGTACCGTCTAGTCGGCCCAGGAAACGTCGCACGTAAGTTGGTGTGGGCACTGGGTGGTACGTGGACGACAGTCCACACCTAGGAGCAGGGCGGTGCACCGGAAGGGGCACAGCTCCTGCCGTGAACAGGCAAGGCTGGCGAAAACGGTCAATATTTCCATGCCCAGAGCAAGTGGGGTGGGGACAAGACCGTCGGTTTCTAAACTGAGTGGCTGATAGGTACTACGGACAGTCAGCCGCTTGGGGTCCTGATTTGATGACGGACTATGAGGTCGCTATCGACTGGGTCGCCAGCCGGTCAGGAGAGCGTTATGACCCCTGCTTATAGTCACAGAAACGCAGGAAGTGACTGTGAGTGACTGGACAGTATGGGCATAAATGCACTTGGCTTAATGTACAGTCAGGCCACAGTAACCTTACTAGCCGATACAGGGTTAGTAGGCGAGCTGTGCTTCTGTGATCAGTGTTTTTGAAAAGAAAATGCTGGGAAGCAGAGGGATGAGGGGTGTCAATTCAGAGGAATCTGGATTGTCTCTCCTAAGGTTGGAAAGGGACCCAGCCTTAAACTGCACCTGAAGGTAAAATAAGGGGACTGCTTCCGTTCATGAGAGGAGACCTTACCGCCGGAAGTGGAGACCTGCATCTCTGTTGGGGGAGAGGGGCCGACGTCGGACAAGGCAGTCCTGAGAAAGGAGCTGGTTGTTGCGTCGTAGCGGACTGCCTAAACCTTACGGGGAGAGGTGCATCTAAGTAGGGGAAGGAGTGCATCCGAACGGGAGGAGGGTACTCTTAACTGGAAGGAGGTTAAAAGGGTCAAAGCGCTTGAAAGGCACGGCTCCCGTGAGGGCCTTGAACGTCGCATTAGAGCTGGCTAAAGCTAGTTAGCTTGCATGCCGTTGTTTTGTGGCGTTTGGGGGCGGCATATGTCACGTTTCGAGTTTTGAGGTTGATGTTGGGGAAGGGGTAGATAACGTGGTAGATAGCGTGATAAATGTCGTGGCAGATTATGAATATCGGGGCAGGTTATGAATGTCGTGGCAAATTTTGGTTGTCGTAGGCAACGTTATAACAGCCGCATCGGTTGCAACTGCGCATGCGCGGTACAACGTGGATTGGGTCTGGTGCATTTCGTGATAGTTCGCTCAGGGGATAGAAATAACGGGTAAGAGGATGTTCTGCATTATGTAATATGGCGGTATTTGTATATTGTGCATTGTATTTTTGTGTAAGCAGGGGAAGGGATGTAACATGTATAGTGGTTAGGTTAGGGGTGATAGTCAGTAAGGGTTTACTTAGGGTGCAAACAATACAGTGAGCCTATTGAGGAGGAATGGAATAATGGATACATTGCCTATGATAGATCTGGGGTTCACAAACCGGCTATAACTGGGTAGTTTGTATTAGAGTCTTTGATGCACAGGGGTATATTTTTAACCAGGGGTGAATGAGTAAGTACAGCTCAATACACACAATTGTTAAGGGGATGCAGACCGAAGGAAGACTTTTGTCTTGTTTACATCAGGGTCCCCCAGTTTCACACGTGTATGAGGAAAGGAGCATTTAAAACTAACCACTATAAATGTTATGCTAGCTTGAATTAAGATGCTTGTATAGAATGCATTGATGTTGAAATGTCAGATGTTGATACTTGTTATAGCTTTAATAACACTGAAGATTTAAATAGGATAATGTTTATATTATTTGCTAAATGTTTTTGTAGTGGAATTTGATACAAGCCCGGTTGTGAAGCAGGATAATTTACTGATGCTTGTTTTAGATTGTTAAATCTTTAATACACTGTTAATATGGTTAGGACATGTGTTTATGCTTGTTTTAGATTGTTAAATCTTTAATGCAGTGTTAGAATGTTGACACAAGCCTCCGACTTGTAGGATAATTTATTGATGGAGGCTTGCTGAAGATGACAAATTTTGACATGATTGTTTTTATTAATCCTTAATAATTTTATACGCTGGGGAGGGGGTTGGCCTTCTCCCTGGGAATGTGTGATTAATTCAAAAACCTGGGGGCGGCTTGCCTCTGGGAAGATGAGAAGTGTGATTAACCATTTGATGATTTACAGATGAAGGTTATTTCATGAAGTGAGGAGATAGGGTCTTTGTGTCAAAAGCCTTTGTGCTCAGGGGAGACTGTATGCATGGGTCATGAAAGAGGCAAAAGTTGAGAAGGTTATATTACCCAGGGGGGTAGGAATCCTTTTGAGGCGGGTCAATATGCCCAAGGGGGGTCAGGATGTACAGCTGCTTACAATAGCTGTTCTTTTATGACAGGATGACGTGAGATTAGATGCAACAGGAGAGAGAGGTCAGAGGTGAAGATGCAGGAGGCAGTTGTAGAGTGAGAGAACAGTTGGCAGTTATTTTTATGACAGGGGAAATGTTGAGACAGGAAGCGTGCTAATACAGAACACAGCTGATGGAGGAGTGAGCACAGTAATTGAATTAGGATAGCCAGCTCAGATGAGGTTAATTACATTGGGGGGCTACCTGTTTGATTAGAAGGATTAGCTTTGGCTCTCAGGACACTGGGTATGTTTTGGGGTCTATCGCTGAGGGGGTTCCCAGACTTCCTCTGGATGTGAGGAGTAGAAGATACAGTGAGAACTGTATGGTGAGAAAGTGTGAATTGTATTAGCCAGAGATGAGTGTAGCCTGATGAGAGAGTAGAAGAGATGAGAGCAGGAAGGAAGGGAAACTAACGTTGTCTGTGGACCTGAGTGATGATTAATGAGTTAAATGTGTGTGTTGAATGAGAGAGTTTTGATGCATGAGTGAAACAAGCGTGAATGGCTTTGTTTATGAGTGTTTACCTAGAAATGTGAGGATGAGCTGAGTGTCTTTTGATTTCAGTGGGTGCTTGAGCAGGCACACACACACACACACACGGACACACACACACAGACACACACACGGACACACACACACGGACACACACACACAGACACACACACACGGACACACACACACAGACACACACACACACACACACACACAGACACACGCGGACACATTCACACAATTTGATCACACATGCATGCACACACGCAACTTAGCTTTCACTTAAGGTGAAACTGGTCTTAGGAATAACAAAATGGGTTTAAGTATGATATATCTGTGTTTATGTAATCAATTGGATGAGGAATTGGATTAGATTTTTAGAGTTCTTTTCTATTTTTTAATCTTTGAATTTAGCGTTTAGATTTCTTTTCTTTTCTTTCTAAATAACCATTAAGGTGGTCTGCGGTTGGAGCTGGTTAATTTCATTTGATTGGCTTTCACATCTGTTGGAATGTTTTTTTGATTATTTGCCCTCGTTTGTTGTTTCTCTGTCATGATCTGGTGAGAGGACTGTTGGAGCGTGAGATGCATTGGGACAGATCGATGGCAGTTAAGTGGTCCCATTACGTTTTGCATAATGATTAACCATTTGGCGTCTCTGGAGAAATATTTGACATATTGTATAAGGAAAGTTTGTTCTGTGTTTTTGTTCCCTTGCAGTTCAGTCGGAGAGGGAGGATGGACCATCACAAGTGGAGGGATCATGGGGAAAATGTGTAGGAATACATTTCATTAAATTATGACACGATGGTGTGAACCCGTTCAGTCAGTTCCTGTGGGAGATTGTTGGATTATGAAGAGAGGTCGCTTGGGACGCTACCCCTCCTTCAATATAGCCCCGGGTACAAAGGCCGGAGGTTGGGACAAACCTCCAGACTGACGGAGTCGTTCGTCTGTAGATCCATGGAAATACAGTCATGGGACAGAATATGACAAGGTCCAGGCCTAAAAACATTGGCTTCAGCTGAGGCTGGCCGACATGGGGTGGAGGGGGGGGGGGGCGAAAACGGTCGGAGACTGTGCAACCAAAGCGTTGAACAAGGGCCTCTGTGTGATTGTTGGTATGTTGGACGGGAGGTGACTGAACGGTAACAACTGGTATAGATTATGACACAACGCAAGAGTACTGAACTAGACACATACACATAGGTAGGAGATTAGGTGTAGGTTATGGCCGGTAATTTCTGGTGAACATTTTTTTCCCTTGAGTGCTGCTCCGCCCTCCCTGTCCATCTGTGCGCAGAGGTGGTAAGGTTTATGTCCATAGGGATGTTCATAAAAGGGGGGAGAGGTGAGAAGACCAACTGAGTTGATTATGCAAAATGTGATTGGGCTGACTTGGAAAAGGAATTAACAGGAGAGGAGAAGCAAAATGTATGAAAGAATGAATACTAATTTCTGTCTCCCCAGATCATGTAAACGGATACCATAATTTTAAAAAATTGTGTTTTATTTTAAATGTGTAATGTTTAGATTAAATTGTTTTAATTGTTTTCAACAAATAGGCCTCTGGCTGTGAGCCTAGAGGAACAAAGCCCAATGATAGTAGGTGGTAAACACTGGATCATGAGGGCAGAGTAGGTTAATTGGGGATCTGGATGAATGGGTCATTTGGATTCCCCGGGAGGGGGCCATAGTCAGGGGAAATGTGGGAAAGAAAAGAAGAAGACAAGAAGGAAAAAATTGATGAGATGTACCAAAGAAAAATGGAAAAAGAAAAAATGGATTTTGAAAAAGAAAAATGAATTTTAATTTTGGGAAAAAATGAATTTTATTATGTATGGTTAGTATGAAAATCAAGTCAATATACAGTATATGACAATGTGAATTGCCAAAGTGGGGAATGTGGTAATATTGCCTTGGAATTTCATAATTAATATGTGTGAATAAATTAGAGAACCATACTGCAAAAAGGAATGTGTGCCCTTTCAACAGTAGAGGGTGTTTTAAGTGATACTGGTGTTACAGAAATAGTCAATAAACCCCCACTCAAGCAATGACTAATTTAGAGAACAAACACCTTCTTGAATTGACAGTATGTAAATGTAGAAGCAGAGACAGCTGGGTGGAACACAGGGCAGACCAGTTTAGACTTGTTGAAGCATGGACACTAACTCACAAACAAAGTAATCTATTAATCAACTGTTTAGTATCAAAAGGTCTCATATGATGTCTGGTATCAGTCTTAGAAAGCACTGACTGTACTTGGATGATATTAGACATCTATAGCCATATAGAAGGAATGTTAAAGTTATATATTATTCATTTAAGAGGAGATTTCTGTTGGGACAGACCCAGCAGGAAGACAATGACGGGGGCCACTAGCGGCCCCTCTGGGTATTGAGTCAAGATCCACACAGGAGATCAAAGGGGGGGGCAGCCGGCCTCCCCCCCAGAGAAACCCAGAGGTGGGGGCAACCACATGATTGGATCAACTGTAATAGTGCTATTTTGGCTAGACATGATAGGATATAAGGAAGAGACAAATTGTAATTCGGGAGCTCTCAGGCCGGACCCAACCACAGGGGGTCTGGGGGCTCCACCGCTTCGTCCACCCAGAGACTACTGTGAGCTGATGCATTTTATGTGAGTAAATCATGGGAAAACACCATTTGTTGTTTAAAGTTTAGTGTAAATCCTTAATATCTGAAACCAGATTTACTCATGTATAAATGTGTACAGCATAGTCAATGTATGTTCAAATTATGTTAACCAAGTGACTGTTTGATGTGCAGTATTTAGGTTTGAGATGCAAACCTGATTGTTGATTCCTGTACACAGCAGCCATGTTGATGTTTTCTGATAAATCCTTTGTTCTATTCACCTTGGACTCCTGGCTCTGATCAAATAAATCAGCTGAGTTGAACTACAATTCTGGTTTGTCTGGCCTACACGTTTTATTCCTCATCTGCTAAAGTCTGATGAGGAGACCAACAATTCTATCAAATATGATTCCTTTCCTCCTCCTTCCAGATAATCAATCTCATTGTATTGTGCTACAATAACCTCAAATTATTGTAGAAAGTCTGTGGGAATTTACTACACTCCACTTGTCTGTTAGTGCTATGGGGGCTACTTGACAAAGTTTATGGAAACCGGCCCCAGGCTAGGGTCCTTTGTTTAGCCGCCTAGGCGACAGGAGGCCTTGGTCTGGAGACCATTATAGTTTTAACTAGTGGGCCGCGACCATTGACACTGGTGATCCCTGTGTGTTCTGGACGAGTGGATTCTCTCTGTCACCGTGTTAAGACCCCATCTTTCATATCCAAATGAGAGTATTCCTTCACGAGGGGATATGTGCATGTAATGTGCGATAGCGGCAGATTCATGTTCGAAGTCAGCTACACAGGCCAGTTGGTACTGTGCTGATTCCGCCGGATGTTCACCGTTGTGAAGCGGTGTTGACGTCTTGTTTTCTCTTTTCTCTTAAAAAGTGAGGAGAGGTTCAGAACGGCGGCCTGTCTGGGTGAGTGTTATGTCATTGTTTACATGTTCATAGTTTACGGTTAGCCAGTCAGCTGTTAACTGCTGCGTTAGCCTGCTGGATCGCTGCATGGCCTGCTTAAGGCCTACTATTAGCCAGTCAGCTGTTAGCTGCGGGGCTAGCATGTCGTGGTCGCTGGGTAAACGTTAGCTTGCTGCTAGGGCCATGGCTGGCGCGGGGTAGCTTAGCTTCTCGCGCGCCGCCGGAGCTCGCTTCTGATCGCCGTTGGCTTGATGCTATTCTGTTGAACGTGCTTTGATTTTAACATGTTTTACACTCTTGACCGCGACGTCATCCTTGACAGGGGATGTTTCGTCGACCCTGCCCTGAGCCTGGACGGGGATTGCGTCAACAAAGAGGACTGTAGCGACTGGTTGGAGCGGCGACGCTGCCCGGATCGAACAACACAGGTCGGCTGTGTTCTACGGTGTCTTGTGACTGCACTTCGCTGATCTGCGTTCCGGGTAGGTACGGGGTTGGCCAGACCTCATAACACGTCTTCTGGTTTTACTTTGCTAAATGTATTGTGAATAACGGTGTTTTTTCCCAAAACGTGTGTTGTTGCAATGCATTTAGGGTACGTTGCGGGTTATGTGTGAGCTGTTTTTGTCACTGGCAGTTAGCTTCTCCGTGCAGATCGTGATGTATTGATCTGGTTGTTGTGTGAGAAACATCATGGTGTTTATGTGTACCGTGTACTCACTACTAAGGCAACTAACCTATGAAGCTATGCTTGGTGACAAGTGAGTAAAAGAATGTTCTTTCTCAGACTGTAATGACAATGAACAGTGTGTTCACACATTAACAGGTTTTCCTGTTTTAACTGGCCGTATTGAGGGTAAAATAGGAGGATTGTGTTTTCCCCCCCGGTTCCCTGGGGACTTTATCACCTCCTATCAGACATGTTGTGCATTAATTGTGTCTTTTGTGTGGTAGGGATACGATGTAACTCTTAGCTTGATTGCTGAGGTTGTGCTAAATCAGCTGGAGAAACTTATTTCCTAAAGGGAAATTGGTTTGGTTGCTGTCATGTGTGCTTAGCAAGGCCTGTGGTCGATACTAATCAAGAATGATGTATTCTCTCATTGTGAAAAAAACGGCGTTCCTCTGTTGAGTGTTTTTGCCATTTTTTGTAGGTGATGATGGGTTGTGTGTGTCATGTGACCTACAACTGGGTTGTACTGGCCACAGAAGCACATGTGTATGTTGGACCGGGGTTCTTAGAGCCCTCTCTATTCTGTGTTTTTCCTTAGTAAAAATCAGATAGCAGGTTAGCTCATGCGCTGTGTGGAGCTGTGAAACGCTTCATAGAGCTGACTATGACTGTGTCATATTCTCTTTTTGTCGTTATGTCGTATCATGGGTGTGGGGTCGTAAAGGGGTGAACTGGTAACCTTTCCTCTCCCCATTGTTCTGTCGGTCAGGGGTACACCCCCTGTCCTTCAAGGTTCCCGTCACGTGGCGGTTCGGCACGTTACGGGGGGGGGGGGGGGGGGGGGGGGGAGGGAGTTCCTGGTCCCACGGCCTGGTATATTGGGCGTGTGCACCGCAGGAATTCCCCCGCCATAGAGTACGTCACCGTGCGCGTCTCTGTTGGTAGGACTTCCGTGTGCTGTTCAGGTCCATGTGATGGATCTGTTTTCAGGGGGGGTGGTCAGGGCTCCTCCTCACCAAGCGCCTATTCAGGCCTTCTGTGAGTTCGGACTCCTTCTTCCATGTGGGGAAGCCTCCATCAGAGTACAGAGCCTTCCTCCTCAGATTGTCAAAGTGAGTGGACCCTCTAGAAGGGTCCTTTTCTATTGTATGTATATTCGATTCAATTCGTTTGTTGAGTGTGTATGCGTTCAGTGCCTCTTCCCCGGAGGCCCTAAAACCAGTTTTTTACATGGCTCAAGGTGCAATATATTCTTTTCAATCTGTACAGCTCGCGTGGGAAGTCTCTCTGGGGATCCCCGTCTCTTTCCTATGGGAGGGTGGTGGGATGTAAAAATGTGAACATTTTTTACCCCGGCTGTGTAGACTGGGATACATACTGTTGATGCTTCCTTCTTTCTATTCCAGAAGTGTTGGAGTTAGGGAGTGTCACACCCCTCTTGTCGTTCCCCTGGGCGCCTTGGGGATTCAATGACAGGTCTAAATAGCCTGTTCATTGATGGGGGTGTGTCCCGACGCACGTATAGTGCTAGCTCGCTGTAAACAGGCGATTGGCTGGCACGCCTTGGTTGCTTGTGGTTGAAACAGCGTTTTTATAAAGCAACTGAGATGGGGGTTTTTCCTCTTCCGACGACCACATCCCATGACCTGGGTGGGTTGTCGACGGATTCTCGTTCATGTCTGGGGGATGATGACGGGATGGATCTGAACATATGTAGTGGGGTCTCACGCCCTTGGGGTGGGCCACCAGGCGCGGTTCGTCCGAACGTCTGGGTGGCGACTTCTTTTCATGTTAAGATCAACACGCATATCTGCCCTTCTCCTGGAGTAGGCATGTCGGCGTGGTTAGGGCACGGGACTGGTTCTGGTCACGCTGGTCCAGATCAGTTGAACCCGTTGTCCGCCGGGGATGCAGATCTGCTGTTCTGGTACCCTGAGGGACTTGGGCTTTTTTCAGGGGGAAAAATGCCAGGTCGGTCTGGGTGTCACAGGGTTAAGCGCTATGGAGACCCTGGTTGGGTATGTTTTTACTCAGCACTGTCGTCATGGCTTACAGCCATGCCATTCTGTACGCGCTCGATCTCGTCGGATCTCGGCCGCTACACAGGTTGGTCCTGGTTGGTACTTGGTTGGGAGACCGCCGGGGAATACCAGGTACGGTGTGCTTAGGGGCTGGTTCTCCATTATTTTTCGCTCCTCTCTCACGCATGGCGAAGAGGGGCCTGTGGGGGTGGTTTTTTGACCTCCTCTGGTGGCCCTGTGCTTCCCGTACCGCCAGGCCCGGTCCGAAGTGATGTTTGCGACCCGTAGGCCTGGGTTAACCCTTTTTGGAAACTGAAACACTTGTACTGCGGTATAGCCGGTGTATGCCCGCAGGTGTGTTTTGGAGTTTTTTCTTGAGGGGTTATAGGAACAACCACCGCATTGGGTAACACCGAGGTGGTTGATTCCCTGGTGTGTTGGAGCAGTGTCAACTCCCGGGTTCACCGTTTGAGGGTGCCCCTGCACGTTCATGACGTCTGCCAATCGTGTCAGCCTTCTCTGCCTCGACCCCTCTGGGTGGGGGTTTTTAAATGGAGGCTTGGTCATGCAACACCGCCAGCTTACGCTCCTTCCGCCGGGGCGGCTGTGTTCAGCTGTCCCCTCTGGCGCCTGTCTCGTCCGCAGTCTCCAGGCTAGGGTTAACAGCCTGTTGCCTGGTTTTTCCCCGGTGCGCTGCCTGCTTCCGTTGGTTAACCTTTTTGTGTGCTTACGGCCATGCTGACTGCCTGTTCTACAGGGTCAGTGTGCCAGGCGGTGTACTATTGGGGGGACGGGGCCCGCTCGGCTTACGGCCATACCAACCTGAACACGCCCGATCTCGTCCGATCTCGGAAGCTAAGCAGGTTCTGGCCTGGTTAGTACTTGGATGGGATTCCGCCTGGGAATACCAGGTGCAGTAACTGAGGGGCCTTTGTCCGAATACGCTGGCGATGTGGGGGGCGGGGCACTACGTGCCCACCTGGTGGGGTCTTGATGCTGGCATCATGGACTTCTCCGGGCCCCCATTCCAGGGAGTCCAGTCCTTTTGGTGGGTCTGGGTCTTCCTTCGCGCTCCGCTGCTACGGCCTTGCCACGGGGTTGGGTTTGCCCTTGGCCCCGTGATTCTGGGGGCAGTAACGAGGTTGTTCCTCTGTTCGTTCCCGGGTGGCATGCGGGTTGTGCGTGTGTGTAGTCGTGGGGTCAAGCCACGGTCTGCTCACCCTGTGCGTTAAGTTGCTTGAGTGCTTCTTCGCAGGGTCGGGTCCGTCGCCTTCCCGTGAAGCCTCTAATAGGGGGGATACCCTCCATTAGGGGGGGTCGGGGGGGCTCGGCCCTCCCTGTTCTGATGGTTTCGGGGGGCTGTCAGCGGGGTGTATTTGTCAGCCAAGTGGCTCCGCTTGGCCTCCCATGTGCAGTAGTGATGCCAAGCTAAGCCACTAACGATACAGAACGTTAGGTTATGACTATAACCAAGTTCTGTTAGTTAGGGGCGATGCTTGGCATCAGACGGCCGCTGCAGCCCTTGTCCTCACCTTGTGGTGAAAGCTTGGGAAGGAGGAGAGCAGGTGACCACACACCTGCTTATGAAGGTAAGCTGATGAGGGGTGTGGTCAGACTAATACTGGTATTAGAGGTACATTTGTGGTTTATTCAGTACGCGTGCACGTACGCGAGATAGTGCAGTAGTGATGCCAAGCATCGCCCCTAACTAACAGAACTTGGTTATAGTCATAACCTAACGTTTAAGAGCCCAATAGCCAGCAAGGCCACTGGACTGGAGACCAGAAGCAGAGCAGCCATTGTAGTGCTGTACAAGTATTTTTAAGTGTTTTATCACTCAATAAATTCAATGAATAATAAACTAAATTAATTGTATCACTCTATCAAGTTGCCCCATGGCATGAAATTATTCATCCATATTCATTCAAGTATTTGCATGTGAGTGAAAGGTACATGCATCGTTTCAAATATTGTATTGCCACCAGTGCTGTGCTTATTTACATTTATACAACTGGTTACAAATTAAACAAGTGTTTTCTTATTCAATTATCAAGTTGCCCCATGCCATGAAAGGGATTCAAGTATTTGCATGAATGCAAGGTACATACATTGGTTCATACATAATATTTTATTGCCTCCACTGCTGTCAGACAATGTATTAACATAAATTACCACTCATTAGCAGATCAGACTTTTCTCTTGTAGTACTTTTACCACTGGATGGCACTATCACTAAATACCACCTCTGCTTGTAAATGCTGTATGGTGCAACAAGCTCTGGTAAATATACAACAGGTTATGGGCCCAGATCGACGCTAAGCAGCTACACAGGGACTTCCGGTTTGGCGAGGAGCAGGTAAGCAGCTGCAGAACAGAGCTCCCGGTCCAAAATTCAAGAAAGGTAATAAAAAGTTATAAAACAAGATAAAAAGTAACAACTCGAAGATAAAAGAACGATGACAAGACCCAGTGCACAAAACTTGAGGAGAAGTGAGAGAAGAATGACCCCCAACAAAGAAAATACAACGAAGGGAAAGGTACAACACGAGGGGATGACGCACTATGTAAAACAAGCTAACATAACGTTAGACCACAGCGAGGCCTGGCTGGAGACGGAGCTACAAGCTAACATGGAAGCTAACACGATGAATATGCAAGCAAGCATTCGGATCAGGCTAGAAGCAATGCAGAATGCTAACGATGCTAACATGCAAACCAACACGCAGACTGGACTTGATGCAATACAGAATATTCAGAGGAGCATGGAGGCTAATTCAAAAGAAATAAAAGCGTTAGACAACAGCGAGGCTGGAGACAAAGCTACAAGCTAACATAGAAGCTAACACGATGAATATGAAAACCAACACGCAGACTGTGTAAGGGCCCACCTGTCCCAGGACTTTTCTCCCCTGTCTGTACTCCTCAAGAGCCCCCACCTTTTAACTTTCTCTTCCATGGACTTCCTCCACCTGCTGGACAATTCCCAACATGGCACCTTGTTCAGTTATGTCTGCTCAATACCTTTGTCACCTTGTTTACCTCACTAGTTTCTTTGCCTGTAATTCTGTTGTCTGCCTTGTTTTCCCTGCCTTAGTCTTGTGTTCCTGTTTTCTGTATTGTAGTTATGATCAGTCTGGTGTTCTCTCAGTAATTGTATTTTGATGCTAGTCTATTTATTCCCCAGTGTGGTTTTGGCCTTGTGTTAGTTCTGTGTGCTTCCCAGTATATTCATATGTTCTAGTCTAGCCCTGTGTTCCTAGTTTGTGTATTGATATTCTTATTGTGTTCTAGTCTAGTTTATTCCCCAGTGTTTGGCCTTGTGTTTTCCTGTACATCTGTGTGTTGTGTTAGTTCTGCCTTCCCTCTCAGGTGTGTCTCGTTCCCAATTACCCTCTTGTGTTAATCAATGTGTGCAGTGGCGGCTGGTACTATCTTCTATTGGTGGGTCGCAGACTCGCAGGGGGTTCACGTTAGGTCGAGTTGAAAATGTAACGTAACGTTAAAAAATGCTCTGGAGCAATCTCTCTCTCTGTCTCTTGGATCAATCCAATAAATAATTAACACATGTATATGTTGTCATTTTAAACAACTCACCATTCATTCATTCATACATTATGCATCAGCATTTCGGAGACACAGGATTGTGAGAGAGAGAGAGAGAGAGAGAGAGAGAGCGAGAGAGAGAGAGAGAGAGAGAGGGAGAGAGAGAGGGAGAGAGAGAGAGAGAGCGAGAGAGAGAGAGAGAGAGAGAGGGAGAGAGAGAGAGAGAGCGAGAGAGAGAGAGAGAGAGAGAGAGAGAGAGAGAGAGAGAGAGAGAGAGAGAGAGAGAGACCGAATTAACTCACTGTTTACGTGGTCGAGCAGGAGGGCTTGATAAAGTGTATAATGTCCACTGTTGTCCCCAGACTGTTGATGTATATCCAGTTATCCACTCTGTCCAGACTGCATCCAGATTAGCTTGTTAGCACAACACAACAGTACTGTGATGAATTCAATGAACGAGCTGTGTCTTTGCCCATTTCCGTGTCGAACAGCCTGCAAACTACCTGGCGTTCTATCACCATGCTCTAAGACAAACTCTAACCTTAACCAACTTTGAAAGAGTGCCTAAGCTTAACCGTCGAAAGAACTTGCCGTCACGCTCTAAGACAAACTCTAACGCTACCTCCTTAACCTACTTCGAAAGCTTAACCAGTGTAGAAACTGACGTCGGCCAATAAGAGAGCGTCTCCGCGAAATGCGGCTACGGAAAAAGAGAGCGTCTCCGCGAAATGCGGCTACGGAAATTCTAGACGGAAATTCTAAATGCTTGCCTAGAGCGCTTCAAATCGTGCACGGCTTCCATCATAAACATCATATTTCAACGCACAGCGCGTTACGCACTGATTGGCTGCGACGGATACAGCAATGAAACAGTGACGCGCACTCAGAGCGCGATTGCGTCTAGCCCGGGCCGAGAAATACGGCTAGGAGAAATGCGGCAGGAGAAATGCGGCAGGAGTGAGTCACTTCCTGTTCAGGAAAACGATTATTTTTTATTTGATATATTAACGTTATATTGTGCATTGGAAACACAAACATACTTAAAATGAGTAAATATTATTCATTTTAAACATGTTTATACTATTTATAGGGCTATAAAACAAAAAACAAAAAACAAAAATGTCTTGTTCTTCTCTCATTTTAACCAGGGTTCACCAGGGGGGTCGGCGTCCGAGCGCCCCTAGTGGCGAGCCGCCACTGAATGTGTGTATATCTGCCTCCTTTGCCTGTCTCTTGTTGTCGGTTCATTGTTGGGTTTCCCTACTACTGTTTGCTGTCTTGTTCTGTTAGTTACTATTGTCGTGGCTTCCTTCCATTGTCAATCAATCAATTAATCAGTCTTTCCATCAAGCCACTAGACGCTTTAAACAGACAGTTCTAACTCGTTTCTTTCCTTAGATTACTCACAGTTCTAAGTGTTGCTTGGCCTCCGATGGTTTCGATGATGTTGCGATGTGTTTGCTCAAAATAAAGTACCAAACATTTGCACATGCAACAAAGAAAATAGGCCTTTACAATATTCAAAAGAAAATATGCAAAACTCAAAGAAAATAACAAACAACTTAGGTATTCTTTCTTTCTTGGTAATGCTTATATAACTTTATAACTTAAAGGGTATTTGTACAAGTTGTATGTACGTATAATACGAAAAGGTACGTTATGAAAAGGTAGGAAAAAGTATGAAACGATATGAAATGGTTAAAAACTGTTTCCCGACCGCATCTCTCAACAGGTTGCCTTCATTGCGGCTTTAGCGCAAGGCGCTGTGGGATTTGTAGTCCTTTGTAGTGCGTTGACTACAGACGTCACAATTAAGTGGCTTTCTTATGAAAATCAAAATACTGGCTCTAACAAGCCGGCCCCTATTGTTATGGGCATCTTTAATAACAATAAACAAAAATTCAAAAGAGCCAGACAAAGTCAAGTCTTCATATTCTATTTGAGATAGACAGGATGTCTTAATTGTCCATCTTCAGTTATTTCCTTATTCTAAGGCGGGCACCAGTAGGCATATTTTGCTTATTGGTCTTTCCAGCGTGTTGGTTTTTGTTTTAAGAAGAACCCTCCGAATCAGTCCTCCAGATCCAGGACACGTCTCCATAACTCTTGCCATTAACCAGGATCCACGAGGTGCATTTGAATCCATAATTAATACAATGTCTCCAGGTATGAAGTTCCTTTTGACGCGATTCCATTGCTGTCTTTCTTGCAAAAGTGGTAGATATTCTTTGATCCATCTGGTCCAAAACAAATTCGCTATATACTGTACTTGTCGCCAGCGGCGTCTTGAGTATATATCTTGCTGATGAAATACGCCTGGGGGCAACAAAGGTTTGACCTTGAGCTGTAGCAAATGGTTTGGTGTGAGAGGTTCCAAGTCATTTGGATCATTTGACACTGTAGTTATAGGTCGGCTGTTGAGAATTCCTTCAACTTCACACAGAACTGTTGAAAGGCTTTCGTCGTCAAGTGTTTTGTGATGGATAGCAGAATTTTCTTTACAAGCCGGATTAGTCTTTCCCATACTCCGCCATGATGTGCTCCGTAAGGAGGGTTGAAGGTCCATTTGACATCATTTTGCTGGAGAGCTTGTTCTATTTTGCTCAGATTCCACTCTTTTATAGATTCCTTCAGTTCTCTTTCAGTGGCAACGAAATTAGTTCCATTGTCCGACCTCATCTCCAATACTTGTCCTGTTCTGCTGATGAAACGTCTGCAGGCATTAATGCACAAATCTGTATCTAACGAATGAGCTACTTCCAAGTGCACCGTTCTGGTTGTTAGACAGGTAAAGAGAACTCCATATCTTTTCACAATGCTTCGTCCTCTTTTCACTTCCATTGGGCCAAAGTAATCCACTCCAACATATGTGAATGGTGGTAGGTCTGGTGTAATTCTGTCCTTTGGCAGATCTGACATCTTTTGTTCTCCTGCATTTCCATGCATGCGTCTGCACACAGTACATTCAGATATTATTTTTCTGGCTAATGCATTGGCACATGGTATCCAGTATTTTTGTCTTAACCTGGATAACATATGATTCCTTCCACTGTGACCAACTTGTTGATGAATATCTCGAAGTATGGTTTTAGAGACATGGTGGTGTTTGCCAATAATGGTTGGGTGCTTTGCTTCCTCAGGCATTGCCAATTTGTTTAGCCTTCCTCTAACCTTTAGTAATTCATTCTCGTACACTGGATACAATTTATACAGTGTACTACTTCCTTTGATGGGTTTTCCCCTTTTCAAAGTGTCCACTTCCTCTGGAAAATACTGTTTTTGACAGAAACACAACACTGCTGTTTCAGCCTTATCCAAGTTATCCTTAGAGAGTGTGATACCTCTCATAGAGTCTTTAAACACTCTCATCTCCTTCTCAATCATATTTATTCGATTTGGTTCTTGTGCTTGAGTAGAAGTAAGTAGTTCCTTCCTCTTCTTACTTAAAAGCAGCAAGAGGTGTTTTACTTGAAGGAACCATGCAACTGCTCTTTTCAGTTTCCTCCAATCAGAGTAGTGATGCACTAGCTTGCTTGTGCCATTTAGGTCAGTTGCAATGGTTGGGTTCACATTGACTTTTCCCTTCTTTACCTCCGGATCATCAGGATAGCTGTCATTGACCAGTTTAAGTGCGTCCGGAAACTCAGGCCATTTCTCCTCAGGTTCTTTCAGAAACAATGGTCCATTTATCCAAGTCTCACATTTCAAGAATGATTCTGCTGTCAATCCCCGAGATGCATAATCTGCTGGATTCAGTTTAGTGTTGATGTATTTCCACTGTGATGTTGCTGTTGCTTCTCTTATCAGACTGGTTCTGTTGGCTACAAATGTCTGAAACCTTAGCGTTTCATTCATGATGTATCTCAGAACAGATGTACTGTCAGTCCAGAAAACAGATTTGCATAATGGGATTTGCAGCTCGGTTCTGATCATCTTGTCCATGCGTACTGCCAGTACTGCTGCTGTGAGTTCCAATCTTGGGACAGTAACTTTCTTCAGAGGCACGACACGTGACTTTCCTGACATGAAGGATATGTGAACGTCTTCGTCTTCATTTGTCATCTTAAGGTAGGTGACAACACCGTATCCAATCTCGCTTGCATCACTGAAATGGTGCAATTGTGCAGATTGGATTTGTCCATAATTCTTTGGTTTGATACATCGATCAATCTTGAAGCTTTCTATCTGCTTTAATCCCATGAGCCATCTTTGCCACTGTTTCTTGAGAGCCTCCGGGATTTCTTCATCCCACCCACAATTGAGTTTGCACAACTCTTGTAGGACGTGCTTTGCAGTGAAGATAAATGGTGAAAGAAATCCAAGTGGGTCATACACAGAGCAGACTGTTGAAAGGTTGCCTCTCCTTGTGGCTGGTTGAGATTTTAAGCAGACTTGAAACTTGAACACATCTTCCTCCACATGCCACTATATCCCTAGGGCTCTTTCTATTGGAAGACTGTCTTGGGTATCTAAATCCAGGGTTTTTACCTCTTTGGGTTTTTCACTCTTTAGGATGGAGGCCAGCACAGTTTTACTGTTGCTTGTCCACTTTGTTAGATTAAAACCTCCCATTCCACAAAGATCTTTGAGTTCTTCACATAACTCCACAGCTTGATCCGCAGAAGCGACAGATTTTAAGCAGTCATCAACATAGAAGTTTCTTCTGACAGTGTCAACAGCTTCTGCAGAGAAATCATCTTTGTTGTATTCAGCGGTTTTAGTGAGAGCATAGGTTGCACAACTTGCTGATGAAGTGGCACCAAATAGATGTACTGTCATCCTGTACTCAGCGAGAGGTAAACTGACATCTCCTCCTGGCCACCAAAGAAAGCGAAGATAATCTTGATCGGCGGGAGCCACCTTGACCTGATGATACATCCCCTCGATATCAGCCATGAAAGCTATCTGCTCTTGTCTGAATCGAATGAGCACACCAAGTAGCGTGTTGGTAAGATTGGGACCCTGAATAAGCTTGTCATTTAATGAACATCCTTGATAAGATGCAGAACCATCAAACACTACACGAATCTTGCCCTTCTTTGGGTGATGAACCCCATGATGTGGTATGTACCACACCTTTCCACTCTCAGGTTTGAGCTGCTCTTGGGGCACTAGCTGAGAGTGACCCTTTGCTATCACAGCCTCCAAGAAAGTTTTATATTCATCCTGGAAAACGTTGTTCCTTTTGAATTTCCTTTTTAATGATTCTGCTCTCTGCTCTGCAAGTTTGCGATTGTTTGGCATCATGATATTCTTCTGTTTGAATGGAAGTTCAAGCTGATAATGTCCATCTTTGATTTGAGCTGAATCTGACATGATCTTTAATTTTTTTTTTAAATTGTTTGTCTTCAACTGACATTTCTTTCTTCTCATCACAACCTCGCTCTGGAAAGTCATGATTGTATTGCTGCTCCAGCAGCTCACCTATGGCTGTCACCGATATCCGATTAACAACAGCACATGAAGTATTCTCAGATTCAGAGGTTTCCTGATTCAGTCCATTCACAACCCAACCTAGGACTGTCTTAACAGCAAAGGGTCCTCCATTCTGACTGTTTATTATTTTCCACGGCTCCATCAGCTTTGGTGCATTTGTTCCTATAAGCAACCCGATTTCACAATCCAATTCAGGCAACTTAATCTCTCTTAGATATTTCCATTTATTTATGGCCTCTTGAGTGGGAATATGCTCTTTTCCAGCAGGAATCTCCTCTTGTGTGTACACTTTAGGCAGCTGATAAAAATCATTGCCTTCAATGCAACTCACTTCAAGACCTTTGACAAAGGAATTGTCAATCATTTTCTCCTGACCCATTGTTTTTAAAATGATTTTTGTTCTCTTGGCTTTGGCATGCAAATCTTGTTGAAGGGCTTCAATACAAAAACTTGCAGTGCTTCCCTGATCCAAAAATGCATACGTTTGCACAGTCTGGTTCGAGTTTGATAGCTTTATTTGAACTGGAATAATTGGTAGGGTTTGTTGATCACCGGCCCCAGTGTGGTTTCTGCCATTTAAAGAGACCAATGCACTACTTACAGAAGCTGCTTGGGCGTATTTATCAGAGTTGTCCTTTTGTTCCATCCTTTTCTTGTAGATGTGCAGTATTGTTGGATGTTTCATTGAACAAACTTCACATTTCATTCTTTTCTGGCAGTCTTTGCTTAGATGTCCTTTTGTTAGACAGCCAAAGCAAATTCCTTGTGCTTTTAAGCAGTCAATCTTGTCATTGTGAGATTTTGTGTTTATCTTGCATGTTTCAGAGGTGTGTTCTCCTGCACAAAATACACAGCGCTTCTGAACAGTAATGCCTTTATGGTCTGACTTGCTTTTTTGGAAAGGTGTTTGCTCTTCATTGACTGGTGGGCTTGTCACAGTAGCAAAACTACTTCCCTTATAACCATGAGCAGGCTTATTGCTGGGTGGTTTGTACACTTTGGTATCCCTTTTTGGCATGACATCCTGTATGTCTCCAAACATGGGGTCTGATACAATGCGTGCATGCTTTTCAATGAAGTCAACCAATATTGGAAACTTTGCTCTTCTCTTATTGTGTTCGTAATATGCATATGCATTTGTTCTCCACTTTTCCCTAAGTTGAAATGGGAGTTTCATGATCACATTTCTCATGTTTGATGTGCTATTCATTTCATCCAGAAACACAACATCCACGAAGAAAGATAGCATAAGAATGAAGTGCTTTTCTATCTTCACTCTTGACGGCATTCCAGTTCAACATTTTGTCCAAAGTAGCTGCTGCGATTAAGAGTTGATGTCCATAGTTCTCTTGGAGCAGTCTTTTGGCTTCCAAAAAGCCCTTTTTTGGCTCCATGTATTGACAACCTTTTACCAAGTCTTTAGCTTGGCCTTCTGTGTACTGCTCTAGAAAGAACAGCCTGTCTTTGTAATTGTCAGTTTTATCTTCTATTGTATGTTCGAACATTCTGATGAATGAAAGGTACTGTAATGGATCTCCTTTAAAGATGGGTATTTCTCTGGATGGGAGTAATGTTAAGCGTTGCTCTTTCATTAGCATTTCAGTTATTTCATTTTGTCGCTGCATTACTTGGATAAAGTCATTGCTTTCTGTCCGAGAGCTTTGTCTGACTTGGATGGAGTGATGCTGCTGTGCTGATGCGTCTGTCCTTGTTGTGGGCCTTGGCTGTAATACTTGGACATGGCCACTAGGGGCTGCATGACTTGAGTTAATTGAATTGAAGTCTATGAAACTCCTTTTATTTTCCTTCTCCACAGGTTTTCCTTGGTTCTCTTCATCCAGGAAATCATCATTTACAACTGGCTGACCAGTGTCATACTTCTCCTCCCCCTGGTTAAGGTCAGGATCAAAGCCATCATCCTCAAAAGCTTCCAATGTTTTAATTTGGGCTGTTGCTGCATCAATATCAGTTTGAAGCTCAAGCCTTTCCTTTTTAGCTCTGATATTGGCTTTCATTGCTTCCAGATCAGCTTCCTGTTTTTCAAGCGAGTGTTTCTCGGATAAGGAAGCAGAACGTGAAATAAGCCCAGCTCTCTCTATCTCTATTTTTCTTCTTAGTGTTGAAGCTGTTGAAGATCTATTGCTGCCACTATGGCTTTTACCTTTTTTGCTTGTCATGCCCACTGATATTGCTTTATGTGGGCTTGGCATACGTGCAACATATGAGCCATGGTCAGAAGGAGGCACATGCTCAAAAGAGGCAGCGCTAGCTAACCATTTCTTCATCACATCTTGAAACTCATTGAAATATGCCATTCTTGGGAGATACCAGTCAACATGATAACTTTCTTGTTCTTGCTCTGACAGCATGTCTTGCACTGAGTCATGTGCGTTTGAAAACTCTTTGGAGAGTAATTGAAAAACCCCATAACAACCTTGCACCTGGCTGATATTCCCATAATCAATCATGAGTGAATCAATCTAATTTTTCTTTCTTGAGACTTGACCCAATTTCGTTTTCCTTTTTTTAATTAACTGCGCCAGTTTACCTTCAAAAGCCTTTTCTGTAAGTTTTATATTTCTTTTTGGTCTGATGTCAGCATTTTCAACCGGCACTTCTGGCTCATTCACGTTTACCGTTAGGTCCGTATGAGTTTCAGTATCCACATTTTCCTTTTCAGCCATTGTTATGCTTTATTGTCATTAAACATCCACTTGTAAAAAACAGCTGTCCTTGTTCTAATGTTGCGCTTTGTTGTTGTGCGGCCCAAATCCTCGTCAGCCAGACAAACAAATGTATTAAGCGCGCCCCTCAAGATGCGCTCGTTGTTGTGCGGCCCGAATCCGCGTCAGCCAGACAAACAAATGTATTAAGCGCGCCCCTCAAGATGCGCTCCTTGAATTACGTTCCACACTTTATTCATAAGCGAATTTATTCCACTGGCAGCATTTGACTGTACTGTATTGCGACATCCACAGCATGCGGCACAATTAAGCCTTTTTCATAGAAATCCACTTGTCACAATGCAGAAAGTCAATGCGGTCCGGTCCTTTTATTCATAAGCTAATTTATTCCACTGGCAGCATTTGACTGTACTGTAATGCAACATCCACATCATGCGGCACAATTAAGCCTTTTTCATAGAAATCCACTTGTCACAATGCAGAAAGTCAAAGCGGTCCGATCCTTTTATTCATTCTGAAGTCCGTGATTTGTAAACTCACGATTCACATCCGCTCCATTGATTCATTAATCATTTCCAATAGTATTTAATTCCTTCTATTTATGGTGGCAACCATTTAATTTGAATTCCACACGGATTTGTCCGTCTCGAGAGTTTTTAACAAGGTCGTGGCTTCCTTCCATTGTCAATCAATGGAGCCAAAAAAGGGCTTTTTGGAAGCCAAAAGACTGCTCCAAGAGAACTATGGACATCAACTCTTAATCGCAGCAGCTACTTTGGACAAAATGTTGAACTGGAATGCCGTCAAGAGTGAAGATAGAAAAGCACTTCATTCTTATGCTATCTTTCTTCGTGGATGTTGTAACACAATGGAAGATGTTGAGTTTCTGGATGAAATGAATAGCACATCAAACATGAGAAATGTGATCATGAAACTCCCATTTCAACTTAGGGAAAAGTGGAGAACAAATGCATATGCATATTACGAACACAATAAGAGAAGAGCAAAGTTTCCAATATTGGTTGACTTCATTGAAAAGCATGCACGCATTGTATCAGACCCCATGTTTGGAGACATACAGGATGTCATGCCAAAAAGGGATACCAAAGTGTACAAACCACCCAGCAATAAGCCTGCTCATGGTTATAAGGGAAGTTCCTGTGATCCTGTGACTCCTTCCAGTATTTTTGTAGTAAGTGTTTCCTAGTGTTAATTTGTTTGTTCCACCCTTCTTTATTTTTTGTGTAAAGTTCGTCTTGTTTGTTAGGGTTTTATTTGTAGTCAGTTTGTTCATATTTTTCCCTTGCCTGCCTTGCAGTGTTTTGTTTGTGCCTTTGGGACTTACTCTCATTTATGAGACAATTCTTTGTTTTTGTAGTTTGCCCTCTGCCGGACAGTTTGCTGTGCCCTCTGTTTGTTGTGCTCTAAGTAAAGCATAATACTTTGACATTCACCTCTGGCTCCGTGTCTCGCTTTACCTATCTGCCTATTCGCTCCTTGTTCTGTTCTGCAATTGGGTCCTCCGACAACACTATCCCTAACAGACTGGACTCGATACAATACAAATATTCAGGAGGAGCATGGAGGCTAATTCAAAAGAAATAAAACAAATGACCCCAAAAAGAAGGACAAAGAGACGCTGGATACAACCGGACCAACCAGGACTCGGGCACCGAGGTCAACCGGACCATCCGAGATGCAAGCACGGAGATCACCCAGACCGGCCAAGATGTGAGCATTGAGGCCACACACACCAACCGGGATTCGAGCAACGAGATCAACCAGACCAGCCAGGATTCAAATAACGAGATCTCACACACCAAACAAGACTCGAGCACTGAGGTCACACACACCGATCAAGATTCAATACCACGTATGTATATTATTTGATAGTGAATGGATGTTATGACTCGAGACACACTGCAGATAACACACAGACCACTGGGAATACAGACAAGGCAAGCACATTAGTTGGGAAAATTGGGTCTTGATTCGGGACATATAATATAAATAACACGTACTAGACTAAACTCTAGACACTAACACACATGACGCACAACTAAGACGACAGGGAACATGGGGAAACACATTCGGAGACCTGACCGGGAGCACTGGAACTGTACTATCATATGAAAGATAAAAATTCAAATAAAATGTTGGACAATAATAGGGGCATTGGAGAATCCCCATTGGGGATATCACCGTCGTTATAGGAGGGCCCTCTCCAGGAGAGCTTTATCCCTCCAGCCCGCCAACAGGGGTAAAAACCTGGGAAGTGCCAATTGTCTTTATTCCCTTTTTTTTCTTTTTTTTTTAGTTATGTTAGAATAGCAGTTGCTTTAAATGTGCATGTTGAGATAAGAGACTCTGTATAGCAGGCGTCGGCAACCCTAGGCATACGTGCCAGCATATGCACGCAGGACCATTTTCATAGGCACGGGGGGGGGGGCAGCATTATTATAATAATTTTTTTTTTTACTTCCCATGGTGCTCAGCTGTAGCAGTCAGCTGGCCTCCCGCAGCCCTCGCGCTGTTCCCAGGTAACACGCAGTGCTGAGGTTGCATTCTGCAGTGTCATGATGGCAACCCCCGCTAAGAAAGCAAAGCAAAATCGGACATTCCAGCCCTCGTGGACAGTCGACTACGGGTTTGTGTGTCAGAAGGACCGTGCTGTGTGTATTTTCTGTTTGGAAAATGTAGTTTGGCGAACGTCATCTGTGAAACACGCCTCTCTCTCTCTCTCTCTCTCTCTCTCTCTCTCTCTCTCTCTCTCTCTCTCTCTCTCTCTCTCTCTCTCTCTCTCTCTCTCTCTCTCTCTCTCTCTATCTCTCTCTCTCTCTCTCTCTGGAGGGATTGGAGGAGGAGGAGGGTGTGCTTTGTGTGTGCACTGTGTGTGCCATCATATTAACGTTAGCCTCAGTTAAACCTTGCGACGCCTCGTTAGATGAAGCTGTGTTCTGAGGTGTCCTGTGTTCTGAGCTGTGTTCTGAGCTGTGTGCTGAGCTGTGTTATGAGCTGTGTGCTGAGCTGTGTTCTGAGCTGTGTTCTGAGCTGTGTGCTGAGCTGTGTTCTGAGCTGTGTTCTGTGCTGTGTTCTGCATGTGTGCTGTGTTCTGAGATGTGTTCTGAGCTGTGTTCTGGGCTGTGTTCTGTGCTGTGTTCTTTGCTGTGTTCTGAGATGTGTTCTGTGTTCTGAGCTGTGTTCTAAGCTGTGTTCTGTGTTCTGAGCTGTGTTCTGAGCTTATATAGTGCTTTTACTAACTGTTTTTGTGGGAGCTTTGATGCAGCCATCTTCTTCTCATTGTACAGCCAGTATGTAAACAGCTCTGGTCATGTGACACTACACATATTTAATTGAGACCCTTTATTTGTTTATTATTTCAATTTAGCTGGAAATACATTGCTACATCATTCAGTAACATTTGCAGAGCATTATAACAAAAACATTATTATGGTAACCATTGTAACCAGTGGGATTAATCAACACATTTTATTATTTATTTTTCTATTTCATTGAACATTGCACATGTTAAAAGCAATTTTTTACTCAAAATGTGAGTATTACCAAGTCAACTTGTGTTCTTAAAACAATGACAATAAACATAGTTTTATTAGGTTGAAATAATGTGGTTGTGTACTTATTTTTCTGTTAACTTATTATGGATTGAAAACTGAAAACCTTAATGCACAGTAACTGAACTCAATATGTTTAAGTTCTGGTAACTTATTATTATAATTGTTTTACAGTGTAGTCTTGCGATCAATCGAAACTTTTTTTTTTTTATCTACTTTTTCTCCCATTTTCTATTTTTCTCCCATCCCAATTTCGTATCGTCCAATTCTACCCTCCCCTGTCTCGAACGCTGTTAGGCCATGCCTCCCACAAGCCGGCTGCAATGTGGACTAAGCCTTACATCACGTGTCCCCTCCGGTACTCGAGGAAGCAGCAGTCGCATTTTTTCACCTGCACAGCGCGATCTCTCAGCGTCGGGGGTCTGCGTTTGGAGGGCACGCCGCCCCCGTCGCTTCCTGATTCTGCTGCGCAGGCGCACCAACCAACCTGTAGGAGTCGCTGTCCACAACGTCCGATCCGCACCCATCAGCTTCCCACCCCCTAATACTGCCAATTGTATTAGTATGAACGACCAGCCAAGCTGATAGCAATGCGGAGAGCTGGCCTCGAACCAAGCGTCTCCTGCATTGGTGGTGAGCGCCTTGCCCACTGCACCACCTAGCCGCCCTCAATCGAAACTTCTTTACACGTTATACCTCACATTCACCCTCCATTCACATCCTGGTGTTCTCCTGGTGTTCTCCATTAGGCCTGTAGGTGGAGCTATGACAGCACCGATGGTGTGTGATGTGTCCAAAAATGAATGGGCAAATGTGAGTGAAATGGTCGCACTGTATGCAGCTGTTTGTCTGCATTGCATCCCCCCCCCAACTCAGATTTAGGGTTGATACAACCATCATAATAATATTGTTAATAATAACAATAACAATAATGATGTAATAATGTAAAAATTATCATTAAAAATACCTGATTATGAGAGAAAAAAATTACGATGCATGGAATATAGTTGAGGCACACTAGTTACAACAATATTTCAAACTGGCACTCCATGTCAAAAAGGTTGCTGACCCCTGCTGTATAGGATTGTTAGTAACTGTCTAATTGTACATATGACTGTTTGCACTAGTAACTGTTTACCTGTGTAGACAATTGTCTCCACCAGTGATTGCCTTGGTGCATATATATCTGTCCCCACTGGAGGGCGCTCTGGGCGTAGCCACCCAGGTATTCTACCTTAGGGCAACTATAAAAGGAAAGGTGCCCACCCCTTTCGTTCTCTCCTCCAACGTCTCTCAAAGAGAGAAGAGTTGTACAACTGCTGCTTATATGTGAATAAAAGAAGCCACGCCAGTTCAGGCACAAGATAGAAACCATGCCTCTTGACCACATTATTGTCGCCCTAAAGTGAGTTCTGTTAACAGTGCACATGGACAATTGTGAAGGACTTTAGGGGGTATCTCCGTCACTAGGGGGGGGGGGGGGGGGGGGGGGGGGGGGCTTCTTCAATAGGAGAGCTGATTCCCCTCCAAACCGCCAACGGGGGAAAGAGTACTAATTATATGACTTATTTTATCTTAATAAAAGAAAATTCTTATTGTGTTGTCAGTTTTAGTTGTTCATAAATGTATATAGTGATATCGGTGATATGGGAGGTACAGAGGTGGGCAGGCTGAGTTCAGTGGGGGGGAATGCCGGGGGGAGGGGCAATCGTTCCGGCGGTTCGAACTGGGGGAGGGGGGGCCTTGCGTGTTGTGGGATCGGTATGGGGGGGCGGGGTTTCCTGGGGCCCTCGGCCGCCGTGGCCTAGGCGGTATGGTCACCGGGCTGGGGGGGGCAGCAGGCTTTGGGTCGCGGGGGGTCGGGGGGCCATTGAGGCGTGGTGCTTAGGCCTTCTGCGGGCCTGAGCTTGGGGTTCTCGTGGGCCTGGCGGCCGGGCGGGGGCGGGGGGGGGGGCCTCTGGGTGCTCGGCTCCGCGCATGGTGGACCAGGATATGGGGTGTTCTGTTTCTCGGGGAGGAGGGCGGGAGGCAGGGGTTTCTCTTATGGGGGTCAGAGCGGCTGAGCGGCTGAGCTGTGTGTTGTGGGGTCGGTGGGCGTGGGGTGGGGCTCTCGGTGGCATGGGAGGTAGCGGGCTTGGCTCGGTGGGGGAGAGACTCTGTCCCTCTCCTCTACTGGGCCTGGCCCAATCAATTCAAGGGACCGTGTTGCTGGGGGCTCAGCTCCGCGCGCACCGGCCTGGGATATGGGGGAGTTCTACGGGCTTAGCTCAGGGGGGGGGAATGTCGGGGGGGGGCATCATTTCCGCGGTTTGGCCCGGGAGAGTGGGGTCTTGTAGGTTGTGGGTTCGTTGTGCGTGGGGTGGGGTGCTTGGTGACATGGGAGTTAGCGGGCTTGGCTCGGTGGGGGGGAGTACCACCCCTCGCCCCTCTTCTGAGCCTGGCCCAATTAAATTCAAGGGACCCGTGCCGCTGAGTGCTCGGCCCCGCATGGGACGGACCTGGGATGTGGGGGAGCCCGGTTTCTAGTGGTGGATGGCGGGAGGGGGGGGTCCCTCTTATGGGGGTCTGGGTGGCTGAACGACGCCATATTCAAGGGACCCATGTTTGTATATTGTTGTGTTATGGATGTCATTGTAAGTATTGTCTAAGTGTTGTATGTCTATAAATGTTAAATAAAAATGTAAGAAAAAAAAAAAAAGGCTACACAGATTTTTGTGTGAGATGAACAGTAATGTGGGATTTCACAATGGATGACAAGCTGTTTATTGACCGGCTGAGCGGACCAGAGAACTGGCCAACTGGAAGTTTCAGATGGAGCACTTGCTAAAAGCTAAAGGACTATTAGTCTAGTACAGGGGTGGCCAACCCGCAGGTCACGAGCCGCATGCGGCTCTTTGCCCGTCAATGTGCGGCTCTTCCATTTTTTTTTACTTCAGAGTCGCCTGCTACAAAAGAGCAGAACAGCCAATATTCAAGAGGCCCAAAGCCTATGATCAAAGTATGGACTGGGAAAAACAATGGATGAGGAGGTGTTAGAGCCTGTCTGGACGGTTGGACCCATCCTCCGTCCTTCTCTTGTTGAGGTACTGGCCCAGAAAGTGGAGTAAGAAGAACAAGAAGCTCTTGATAAGGAGGCAGATTATGCAAAAAATAACATGGATGAGGAGGATGGAGAGTACAAGTGTGATGAGGCGGAGGAAGAGATGGAGATTGAAGAGATAGACTTTGACAATTGTTTTAGTGATGATGATGATGATGATGATGATGATGATGATGATGATGATGATGATGATGATGATGATGATGATGATGATGATGATGATGATGATGATGATTAGTGGTTTAGGGCACTAAATACAAATAGAAAAAAATACTTGAATGTTGTGTCAACAAAGAAGATATCCAGAACAGAGGACGTATTTATCGTATTACATACATGTAGACCACCTACTTGTTCAGTTATTTGCAATATTGGCTGAAATAGCAACATTCGTTTTTTGATGATGATTAATATGATATGATTAATTTGCATATAAATGATACATGGGTCACTCTGACAGATTTTTAACATAGCTTAACATTGTCTACACATTGTTTCCAATCTAGAAACACTGGTTAACAATATATTTCCAGGGGGTGCATGATAGTATCCGCTTTCCTACTCAACTAATTAGTAAAAATGTCATTATTTTGTATTGACTGCACAGATTTGCATAGGCAAATTACATAGAAACATGTGATCACTCTAGGGATAGTGTTATTGTGAACTTTGATCCTCAAAACATGGGTCTAGACACCTCATTTGTTCAGTTATCTGCAATATTGGCTGAGATATATGAAACTGATTTGTTTTCGTTTTTTTGATAATCACGTCATTCATTTGCATATAAATTATACATGGGACACTCTGACAGATTTTTAACATAGCCTATAATTTTCAAAAATTTTTTTCCTATCTAGAAACACTGGTTAACAATATATTTCCAGGGGGTGCATGATAGTATCCGCTTTCCTACTCAACTAATTATTAAAAATGTGATTATTTTGTATTGACGGCACAGATTTGCATGGGCAAAACTACATAGAAACATGTGATCACTCTAGGGATAGTGTTATTGTGATCTTTGACCCTCAAAACATGGGTCTAGACACCTCATTTGTTCAGTTATCTGCAATATTGGCTGAGATATATGAAACAAATTCTTTTGCGATTTCTTGATAATTACATCCTTAATTTGCATATAAATGATACATGGGACACTCTGACAACTTGTTAACATAGCCTATACTTTTTTTCACCTTTTTTCCATTCTAGAAAAGTCTGGTTAGAAGTATATTTCCGGGGGGTGCATGGTACCCCCCTCTATCTACTAGACTATATGGGTTATGCTAATAGGACAGATACATTAGCTGCAGATGCTAATGCTCAAGCACGGGCTGAGTTTGATAAATGGAGAGATATATACAATATACAGTAAATAAATACAGTAAAATATACTGAGGTCTACAGTAGGTGTAATATTGCACAGTGCTGTTTCAAAACTAAGAGTCCAGGAAGATGGTAACTGTCACTCTATGCTCAGTGATGCAGTGAGGCACAGTGATGCATTGTATAATCTGATGGCTGTTGGAATGAAGGACTTCCTGTGCCGTTCAGTGCTGCATTTGGGTAGTGTGAGCCTGGCACTGAACATGCTCCTCCTGTTAGCCAAGTCTGTGTATAGGTGGTGGGAGGGGTTTTCACTGATGGCCTGGAGCTTAGCAAGGCTCCTCCTCTCCGCCACCCTCGCTAGGGAGTCCAGCTCCACCCCAACCATGCTACTGGCCTTCCTGACCAGCTTATCCAGCCTGTTTGTGTCCCCTGCTCTGTAACTAACCAGCATTATGCATTATTATTAATTTGAGGCATATATACATATCTTCTGTATATTGCTATACAGGCATGTATAGCAACCTATAATTGACTCTTTGATGTCCGGCTCTGACCATTTTTGATTGATTGATTGAAAACTTTATTAACAGATTCCAGAATGAGTACAATACAGTATGGCTCAATACACACAATTGTTAAGGGGATGCAGACCAGAGAAAGACTTTCGTCTTGTTTACATCAGGGTCCCCCATTTTCATTTTTTTTATCCACTTTTTCTCCCCAACATTTTCAATTTTTCTCCCATCCCAATTTCGTATGATCCAATTCTTCCCTCCCCTGTCTTGAACGTTGCTAGACTATGCCTCCCACTGGTCGGTTGTAGTGAGGACAGAAGCCTTGCATCACGTGTCCCCTCCATGTCTATACTTCCCACAAGCAAGGTGTCCTTTTGCGCGATCTGATTGGCCACTGACGTTTCTGGTCATGTGACATGTGCCCCCTATCGTGTGATGGCAAGTTATTTGGACGGTTAAGCTTAGGCGCTCTTTCGAAGTTGGTTAAGGTTAGAGTTTGTCTTAGAGCATGGCGATAGAACGCCAGCCCTGATTCCAAACTCTAACCATAACCAACTGCGAAAGAGTCGCCTAAGCTTAACCAGTGATAAACTAGGCGTTAGGTCGTTTGCAGGCAGTTCGACGCGAAAATGGGCTAAGACACTGCTCGTCATGCGATTGGGCGCACATGTCACATTACCAGAAACGCACGTGGCCAATCAGAGCGCAAAACGGGAACGCGGAAGGACAACTTGCTTGTGGGAAGTATAGACGCGTCCCCTCCGGTACACAAGGAGGCAGCCTGTCGCATCTTTTCACCGCAGCAGCTCGAACTCTCAGTGGCGAGGAGTAACGCAAGGGAGGCTCACGCTGCCCCCGCTACTTCCTGCTTCCGCCGCACCAGCATCACCAAACCGACCTGTAGGAGTCACTGTCCACAATGTCCAATCCCCACCCACCGGCTTTCCCACCCTCTAACACTTGCCAATTGTGTTAGTATGAACGACCGGCCAGCCGGTAGCAACGGCGAGAGCTGGGCTCGAACCCAGCCTCTCCTGCGTTAGTGGTGAGCGCCTTGCCCACTGCGCCAATCAGCCGCTCTAGGGTCCCCCATTTTCAATGCATCATAACATATGACATACAGATAGACAGTGCTACATCTATACATAGGTTGCTACAAAGCATGCCATCTAACAGTGAAGTTAGCGGTTGTTATTTGATTGATTGATTGATTGATTGAAAATTGTATTAACAGATTGCAGAATGGGAACAATACAGTACAGCTCAATACACACAATTGTTAAGGGGATGCAGACCAGAGAAAAACTTTCGTCTTGTTTACATCAGGGTCCCCCATTTTCAATGCATCATAACATATATGACATACAGATAGACAGTGCTACATCTATACATAGTGTTGTAAGATTAGGGTCTGCTCCTTTAAGAGTGATGCATAGTGGGATACAGGTGGGCTACGCAAGCAGCGAATATTGTTTTGAGACAGTGTATACGCAGGAACGAGAGAAGCAGGTAGCTTGTTGCGACATATATGTGTAGAAGGGTGGATTATCCCTACTTGATGAGGGTGAATGTAGACTGTCACCAGGTAGTGGGATCCCAGCAGATCTGGGTCCGGCTGGGTCCCCGACTGTAGTGCAGTGGTACTAGAATTGGGATTTAGCAAATGGAGCAGATGGGGCCTAGGATTTACTAACATAGGTGCTATACACTGGTACACACCCACACTTCCCCTAGTACGTCCCACACCCCCTCACACCCGGTGGCAGTAGTGATGGATGATATAATTCTTCCCCAAAGCAGTACCTTTCCTTGTTGACTGGTGGAGACCTGCACAGAGCACCTGCCCCAATTACACATAGGCCGTGGATAAGAAGGGGTTAAGCAGTAATGCACATTAATCGAAAGGAAGGGGTTAAACAATAATGCACATTAATTGACACGCGCACAGTGGTCCCATTTGTACGCCTCTCCTTTTAGTGAAGCTTTACATGTACTCTCATGCACAAGTCCCCGTATGGGTTATAGGCCTTTCATGTACAAATAACAAGGAGGTTGGCAGAACGCTCCGGGAGCCATACAGTGGGAAAGTGAATGAAGTGGTAAATGAATTTAATTAATTTTTTGTAAATGTAGGCCCAAACCTTGCTAAGAATATCCAAAGTCATAATGAAGGGAAAGCAAATAAAGACTGGACAGGGGAAAGTAAAGTGTTGCAGTCTATGTTTCTAGGACATGTGAGTGAAAGACAAATTATAGAAATAGCATTAAATTAAAAAAATAAGACATCAACTGACAGTGATGGAATTGACATGATAATTGTGAAGAAGACCATTGATTGTATAATTAACCCCCTGTGTCATATTTTTAATCTTTCCTTTCAAACAGGCACCTTTCCAGACAGAATGAAAATAGCAAAGGTTATTCCTCTATTTAAATCTGGGGACAAACACAGCTTTACCAACTACAGACCAGTGTCTTTGCTTTCACAATTTTCCAAGATTCTTGAAAATGTGTTTGCTCATAAATTAGATAGTTTTATTGAAAAGAATAACCTGCTGAGTGAAAGTCAGAATGGATTCAGGGCAAATCGATCAACAGCCTTAGCCTTAATGAATATATATGAAGAAATAACCACAGCAGTAGATGAGAGGAATTACACAATAGGGGTGTTTATTGACTTAAAAAAAGCATTTGATACGATAGATCATCACATTTTAATTTCTAAATTACAAACATACGGTGTGAGAGGGGTGGCGATGAACTGGTTAAGTAGCTATCTTGAAAATAGACAACAATATGTACAACTCTCTGGTTACACATCTGAATGTATGAATATTGAATGTGGTGTCCCTCAAGGTTCGGTCCTGGGGCCCAAACTTTTTATTTTATATATTAATGATATATGCGAAGTGTCAAACATATTGAAATTTGTTTTATTTGCTGACGATACAAATTTCTTCAGTTCAGGAAAATACCTTAAAAAATTAGCAGATGATATTGTAAATGAAATGTGTAAACTTAAGATATGGTTTGATAACAATAAGCTATCCCTAAATTTGGAAAAAACGAAATGTATGATATTTACTAATCGAAAGAAGGACAATGTGGCATTATGTATTGACGGAGTTAATATTGAAAGAGTATCCGAGTTAAAATTTTTGGGTGTTATGTTGGATGAGAAATTGACATGGAAGCCACATATAATGTACATAAAAAATAAGGTAGCCAAGACTGTTTTTGTTTTGAACAAGGCAAAGAATGTGCTTGATTATAATTCTATGCGAATATTATATTGTTCACTCATCCTACCATATTTGAGTTACTGTGTGGAAGTGTGGGGTAACACGTATGAAAGCAACATAAAGCCATTATTTATATTACAGAAGAGAGCAGTAAGAATAGTTCACAATGTAGATTCAAGAGAACATACCAACAAATTATTTATTAAATCCAGACTATTGAAACTTAAAGAGTTAGCTGAAATACAGACTTTATTAGTTTTGTTTAGAGCAAAATGCAGAGTATTACCAGCAAATATACAGAGGTTGTTCGTTCCCTGTCCAGATGACAGCAGAAGGAAATTAAATTTTAAACACCAATTTGCACGAACAACCTTAAAACAAAGGTGCACCTCAGTTATAGGTATCAAACTATGGAACTCTTTGCAGAACGATGAAAAGAGTTCCAATAATATATTTCACTTCAAAAGGTTGTGCAAAGAAAAGATACATAGACAGTATAGCACAGTTTAGTATAATATTGCAGTTTAGCGTGTCAGGACGTAGCATAGAGTTGTAGTGTAGGCCAGTATGAGTATAGTAATATAGTATATAGCAGCGTAACATAGAATAATAATATATTAAAATATTGTATAATACTGTACCAATATGGTGTAGAATAAATAGTATGATTTAGTTATATTATAATAAAATAGAAATTAGATAGTATATAGAAGTATAATACATTATATAAGTGTGTGTGTGTGGGGGTGTGTGTGTGTAAATGAATTAACCTAAATATGTAGTTTGACTGATAGATAGACAAAATGGGTTTATTTATGTTGATTTAATTTGGTTGTGTTGATGTTAAATTTTTATTTATTTTTTGCAAAATGGGTATATTCTGTTTGGTTTTACACAATATGTCTATCGGTGTGTTGTACGTGTGTAGGGGCAGGTATATATAAGATTTTTTCTTCTTCCTGTTCCTTTCGGCCATGGTATTTTTTGTGAATTATGTGAATATGTACTGTTGGACTGTGGTGATTCCATGTACGGATAAATAAAATGATGATGATGATGATGATGATGATGATGAAGCTCAAAGTACCTTATCCTCTTCACCCTTAGAGAGCATGTTATTGAAAAAGAGAATGTTCACCGATAATGTTAACAGTACCTGTTGTGAGTGTACCAACCGAGTGCTGGCCCACTCCCGCAACGAATGTCTGTAACGCGAGTTGGCCGTTGAACGGTCCCGTGGTTGTCACCTGTGATACCAAGGAGGGCTGGCTGGGCTGGGGTTAGGCAGGTGAACAGCTGGGGGCGAGTGAAGTCCGGTGACGTCTGGTGGCGGTGTCTGCTCCGAGGGCTGGAAGACGGTGGAGCGACGCATGGAGCTAACTAGGCTAACAGGCCTATACTTGAAGCTAAGCTCTGGTCAGTGTGACCAAACTATTCTCCCGACTATACGTTCTAAACGCTGCTCGCGGCGGGTCAACGGTGCAGTCCGGCTGTCGAATGTCTTCTTCTACGGTCAACGTGCCCTAATCACTATACTGGGATGATAAACTATTGGCCAGTGACGTTACTTGTTCGTACTGGACGCAGGAGCCGTATGCCACGTGTCCTTTGTATGGTAAGCTCTTCGCAGACACATCCGCTTGCTTCTATGGAATTCGACGAAGAGAAAGTCTCCTGGTCAGACTCCTCCTTCATACCAGCCTTTTCCTCACCTGTCTTTGCCAGCCCAACGTCGCACCAGCTTCCCCCGGCGGCAGTCCAGCGCCATGTCCCACTACTGAATGTCCATATTAGAGTATGAAGAATCAAAACGGGTCATCAAGTTACACAGCGTTATCATAAAACAGTTAGAGCACAATGAATACAGTTAGACTCATTGAATTACGGTTGGACATATTCACGTGTCTACATTTCCCCCTACTTTAAACTTGCCAAGTCCCAATGCAAGTTACACGACCGCCGTTTAGTGGAGTTAACCAATCAGACATCACATACCTCCGTCCTTAGACCAACAAGGTTACACAATCAATTCTGACTTAAATTTTACACAGTGCTCGACATTCGCTTGGCTAAGGCATGCAAACACTGTTCACAGAACACACTCTTTAGTACATAGTCGTGACGATACCTGACAGGCAAACAACCCCTAGTACTCCTCTGTGGCTGGAGTGGTCCGACTTCCCCCCTTTCAGACCCTGTGTCCAAATCGTCCGTTCCCACCGACAGGTAGTCGGTATCGGCCTCGTCCTCCTGGACTACAAGCCGTTCGCCTGAATCGGCTTCCTCTCCTCCGCCTACGCCGTCCCCCTTTGCCCGGTGCAGGACCCCGGTAGCAACACGAGGAGATGTAGGAGGGGTGGAGTAACTAAGGTGGGAATCATCAGACTCGGAAGAGCTCTGTGAATGTTCATGCATCCTCCGGGGGACCCGCGCGCGCTTCCTCCCGCCTCGGGCAGTCCCGTTGGTGCATGTCCTGGGGGCCTGAATCTTCGGGAACACGTCTCGAGCCGGGGCACACAGTTTACACTGTTGCATCAGCCATTCACCTCGGCCGCCATCCCTGTCCAGTAATAGCCCCGCCCCATTAACCCTAGTGTCCCGCGTTTGCCAATATGTCCCCCATGGTCATGTTGAGTCTCATAGATGTGTCGCCGCAGCGTCTCCGGCACCACCAACTGTAGTATCTCCTCTCCATCTCGAGGGTCACTAACTCGCCTGAATAGCACCTCATTCTGCAAACGGAACCGTTCCCACTGCCCGGAGAACTTACGCAGGAGCGGCCTCGCCTCTTGCAGTTGCACTCTGGTGGGGCAGATCCCCTTCATCACCGCCTCTCGTACGGGCCCCACCTCTGGGTCTTCCACTTGGAGTTGCCGTAACTCGTCCCAGCTATATCCTCTGTTTCCCTTCTGGGCCACTATTTGCCTTGCGACGACCACTGGAACCCTGACTGATCGGTCCGCTCCTCGGGGCTCAGGCGAGCACGGACAGAGGCCGGCAGACCACGCGCAGCCAAGCTCAGGCGAGCACGAACTTCTTCCGCCGGGATCACTAGGAAGCCCTCTTTTTCTCCTCTGGTCCTGGCCTCATCGGGGTGCGTGACAGGGCACCAGTGCTTCCGTCGGGCCGGCCGCATTTGTAGCGAGTCATACGGCATGCTCTCCCACCTCCATCTTCAGCCCTTCGGCCGGTGGTTGCCAGGTGGGACGACCCACCGGCTGCTGTGTGGATGGTGCCCTGTATTCGCGTGAGAGAAACCCCTGGGCCCTGTGCTTCCGTCGGGCGTGATTCTCCCATCGCGTATGGGCACTCGCGACTGATATGACCGGGCTGCTGACAAGTGTAGCAGAACCAGCCTTCCATCGTCGCTCCTACCGGGTAATCTGTGTGTATCGCGGGGCGGGCCTCCATGCCGCACCTTAGCGAATCGGTCGGACCCCTCACCGTCAGTCTCTCTCTGTTGCAGGGCCTGGAATAGCTGTTCCTGCAGTGCTGTTAACTGTCGAATGGACTCCAGCAGCGCTTGTAGGATCGGTGGAGGGATGTTGTCTCCTGCAGCAGCAGCATTCACTACCCCCCGGCCGGAGCTCTGTGGAGAGGCAGTGGATAGGACCTCCTCTTCCTCTGACCAGTCGATCGCTGCTAACATTAGTACGAGAAACGTCAGACCAGGCTTCTCTTTTAGGTGTCATTTCATCTCTCGTTGCAGGGAGTCGTATTTTAGACCTAGGACAAACTGCTCCTGCAGCCGGGTTGCGGCATCAGGAACCCGAGTCGGTTCCCGCTGCTTCAGGCGTCTGAGCATCTCATGTAGGTCATATGCATATTGCCTGATAGTCTCACCTGCCGCTTGTCTGCGATCGTAAAACTCCATCAGGCGAACACTGACCGGGACCATACGTTTCTGCTAGTATCTCAAACAGAGTCGTTGGGCGGGTGTCTGTCTCATCCAGCATAAGCCTCACCGTCTGTTTGGCCTCGCCGTTCAGGTGTAGTTTCAATAACTCCACTTGGTCCTCCTCTGGCACTCGGCTAACTCTGAAGTGTGACTTCATCGAGACAATCCAGTCCTCGACCGCCTGTTCCCCCTCTTCTTTTCCCCCGCTGAACTCGCTGCACTTTCGGTCCCGGTGGACATACACAGTTGATGGGGTCACATGGGGCACACTGGGGGTTCTCCCGAGGACGGCCTTGACCAAGGAAAGTGCTTCTCTCTATGAGCACCGTCTGTCGGTCCATATGGGCCTCTTGGTCGAGGTATTTGCCTTTTAGGGCCTCGAAACCTTCGGTCAAATCTCTCATTGTGTCTGTTTCTTCGCCCTTCACCTCGGGGGAAATGTGTTGGACACTCCGTTGCTCCAGTAGCGCCGCCTGGGCCTTGCACTTCTCCTGGAGCGCCTCATATTTCGCCGCCATTTCCTCTGCGGCGCGGGTCTGTTCCTCTGACATTCTTGGTCTCTCCACAGGTCACGTCAAGGAAGTTGGTTTGGATGTTGATCCTGTTTGTGACGCCAAATGTAGAAGGGTGGATTATCCCTACTTGATGAGGGTGAATGTAGACTGTCACCAGGTAGTGGGAGCCCAGCAGATCTGGGTCCGGCTGGGTCCCCGACTGTAGTGCAGGGGTACTAGAATTGGGATTTAGCAAATGGAGCAGATGGGGCCTAGGATTGACTAACCTAGGTGCTATACACTGGTCCTTCTCACCCTCCAGGGCAAATGCAGTAATTCCCCAAACACCCACACTTCCCCTAGTACGTCCCACACCCCCTCACACCCGGTGGCAGTAGTGATGGATGATATAATTCTTACCCAAAGCAGTACCTTTCCTTGTTGACTGGTGGGGACCTGCACAGAGCACCTGCTCCAATTACACATAGGCCGTGGATAAGAAGGGGTTAAGCAGTAATGCACATTAATCGAAAGGAAGGGGTTAAACAATAATGCACATTAATTGACACGCACACAGTGGTCGCATTTGTACGCCTCTCCTTTTACTGAAGCTTTACATGTACTCTCATGCACAAGTCCCCGTATGGGTTATAGGCCTTTCATGTACTAAATTACGAGGAGGTTGGCTGAACGCTCCGGGAGCCACACTGTGGGAAACAACTTATTTTTACAATTGCAATTGTGCCATATGCACCACACGATAATACAACAAATTAAATGGCGTGGGCCCACACTAAAAACCAAAATACCCTGTTAAGCCGGCATTAACAAAATAATAATAGTTGGGGTGCCCTTAGTCACTGGTGCACGTGCAAGCTCAAAGTACCTTATCCTCTTCGCCCTTAGAGAGCATGTTATTGAAAAAGAGAATGTTCGCCGATAATGTTCCAGGGCGCTTGGAGCGCTAACAGTACCTGTTGTGAGTGTACCAACCGAGTGCTGGCCCGCTCCTGCAACAAATGTCTCTGACGCGAGTTGGCCGTCGAACGGTCCCATGGTTGTCACCTGTGATACCAAGGAGGGCCGGCTGGGCTGGGGTTAGGCAGGTGAACCGTTGGGGGCGAGTGAAGTCCGGTGACGTCTGGCGGCGGTGTCTGCTCCGAGGGCTGGAAGATGGCAGAGTGACGCATGGAGCTAACTAGGCTAACAGGCCTATACTTGAAGCTAAGCTCTGGTCAGTGTGACCAAACTATTCTCCCGACTATACGTTCTAAACGCTGCTCGCGGTGGGTCAACAGTGCAGTCCGGCTGTCGAATGTCTTCTTCTGGGGTCAACGTGCCCTAATCACTATACTGGAATGATAAACTATTGGCCAGTGACGTTACTTGTTCGGACTGGACGCAGGAGCCGTATGCCGCATGTCCTTTGTATGGTAAGCTCTTCGCCGACACATCCGCTTGCTTCTATGGAATTCGATGAAGAGAAAGTCTCCTGGTCAGACTCCTCCTTCATACCAGCCTCTTCCTCACCTGTCTTTGCCAGCCCAACGTCGCACCAGCTCCCCCCGGTGGCAGTCCAGCACCATGTCCCACTACTGAATGTTCATATTAGAGTATGAAGAATCAAAACGGGTCATCAAGTTACACAGCGTTATCTTAAAACAGTTAGAGCACAATGAATACAGTTAGACACATTGAATTACGGTTGGACATATTCACGTGTCTACATATGTAAGGTTAATCAACCACATGCTATGAAGAATACAGTGGAAATAAATGCCGAGTCCTGAAGATAACGGTTTCCAGTGGTTTACTGTCACCACCACACATCTAGAGGGAATTACCCCGAAGTCCGGACAGTACGTTAATAAGTATGTTACTGTACATGACCACTTCGGCCCTAGAGTGAAGAGAACACTCTCCTGTACTCTTAATAAGGTTCGAGTTAATACACAAAAAGGTAACATTGGGGGCTCGAGTCCGGGATATGAAAACAAATCCTGATTCCATCGGTGAGTTGTAAACTATACATGGTTAGCTCATGCTAACTCATGATAATGGACGCACAAGGCAATTTCGTCAGTCGATGAAACGAGTTAAGATGATGACAGCCCATGGAAGTAACGTTGACGGAGAAATTACCAACTATAAAGAGCAAGTGATCAACTACTCTAACCCATTCATGTTAACCCCCACAACTACAACCATGTACTCTCAGTCTGATGTCGCTAACCTGAGACGTGAAATTGATTACCAACATGGACAAAGTCTCAACCCGTTCATAACAGGTGATCGCCAGCTGCCCCCTACTGGTGCAATGTCAAACCCATTTACTGCACATAATAAACAACCATTGATAATGGCCAGTGACAATTACCCACATGCTCATCTGTCGTTGTCAAGCTAGGCTTGGGCGGTATAATTTCTTTCCTCAATCATCCAATGTCTGGAAGTGGACCCATGGTCCATTCGATCTAAACGGACGGCCATCGGTCCATAACCGCATTCTATAGAAGAATAAGTCTTTATTTGTCGTGCAGATTAATACACACGAGATGCGAGATGAAAGACCCAAAGGAACACACGTGTTGCGTCATCCTGCTCTGCTGAGCTCTGACTGAGAGAGGGAAAGACAGACTGGCCTGCCCTCTGCTGGCTCATGCTGTGCACTACAATCAACTCTGTGTTAGTGTAATAGAAGGAAACGCATCTGTGATTTGGCGCAGTCTGTGACGTCACGGTATTGAGAATCATACCGGCGGGATTTTTAAATCCGTAATACCACCCAAGCCTAACAAACCCTTTTGCTCACATGAATGATCAAAGTATGAGAGACAGGGCGCCCCAGTGGCGAACCACATAACGCGCTGAGTCGCGGCACGGCCGACCCGGGTTCGATTCCCGGACCCGTCGTTATTTGCCGAATGTCTTCCCCCCACTCTGTCTCCCGTTCCGCCTCTCTCTCTCTCTACTGGAATGCCCAGTAGTATAAAGCGATAAACGCTAAAAAATAAATCTTTAAAAAAAAGAAAGTATGAGAGACAGTGGCATTGAAATGCAGCAAAGTCATTATGGAACTGAGCCTCCCCATATGAAGATGTTGTATGGACAAATGCATTCAATGACCATAGGAGATGCAGCTACCCATAGCATTAACCCCTGCATTGCTGCTAAACATGCAGCCTATGGAGAGCACACCTATGAACAATGTGACAGTCTATTCCCCACATCCAGAACCTGCACCCCTGCTTTCCACCCCTGTGACACCGGGTGTGTGTCCCCGTCAGGTGCAGCCAGAGGGCGCTGTACACCACTGGCAGAGTACACCGGTCCATGGAGGTAATGAAGTTGTGACTTATGGCTATGATCAGTCCCATCGCAGCAGAGCAGGCTTCCATCCACGTGGCCGGCTGCCCCGGCGTGTGCAGTACAACCTGTCTTCAGACAGCGAGGACGACAGTGTTCAGCAAGAGAGGATTCCTACACTACGACCGGGTCAGTATGATGGCACCACACCATGGAAGGAATTCTTGCAGCGCTTTGAGAGCTGTGCTGAGGCTAATCGCTGGTCAGAGAACACTATGGCTGTCCAGTTGAGGTTCTGTCTCGTAGGTGCAGCAGGAGCAGTGGTCCACCGCAACCCAAGGTCAGCACGCTGGGACTACAGAGACATTGTTGAGGAGGTGGAGGTTGCTTATGGCCCATCATCAGAGTATGCAGTGGCTGTTGCCATCGAGTTAAGGCAACGAATCCGCCTGCCAGGTGAGGCACTACACATCTTGAGGGACGACATATATGAGAAAGTGTCTATAGCATACGCTGACCGTTCTGAAAAGGAACAAGATGCAATCAGTGTTGAGGTGTTCACTAATGCTATGGGGGACACCAACATTGTTCAGAAGCTCCTAGAAGACCGACCTCGCACATTAGCCCAAGCTTACGACATTGCTCGTCATTATGAAACTACCAGGAGAGCAGCTACCAGCGTTGCACAGCTCATGCAGACTGGAGCATGGAATGTAGCTGAGCGGAGAACCAGAATGGCTATGGTGCACGATTATGCCCACTCTGATGAGGGAAATAATGGTCCAGCACCAGCACCCACAAAGCAGAACCAGAACCACCCTGTGCAATACAAACAAAGGAGACAAAAAGATACAAATTGGGATAGCATCCGCTGTCACAACTGCTCGGGTATTGGACACATGTGGCGTAATTGCCACTCTCTAACAAACCCAACTAAGCTGCAGGCGGACACAGTTTCGAATGTCTCCAAAAACAAAAATGCATGCAGAGGGTCCAGTGGTAAAGGTGAGAGCCCAGAAATGTGTATCCACCTGCTGATGTATGACTCTGGGGCAGGGAGAAATGTGCTGCCTTTGCAATGCTATAATTCTATCCACCCGGAGGTCAGACCACCTATCCAGCCATCAACTGTACAGTCCCTGCATGTCATTGGTCCTGGGAATGTCCCTGCCTTGGGTGAAGCTCACTTACCTGTTCAGATTGGCAGCCAGACTGTGGGTGTAGATTTCATACTTGCCGACCTGCCAAGCAGTGCTGAGGCCATCCTGGGTCATCCATTCTTCGAGCAGTCAAGAGCACATCTGGACTTTGGCAACTGAAAAATTGTGTTGTTCGGTGAACAAATACCATACTTCCATCCGGACAACAGGCCGAGAGCACATGCAGTAAGAGTATCTCGCACCACAGTTCTAGCACCAGGAAGTGAGTACATTATACCGGGAAATGCTCATTTCCGGACCCCTGTGAAAGGAGAGGTGCTGCTATGCCCTACAAAAGGCTTTGTTGAGAAGCACCGATTGCTGGTGGCCCAGGTCTTAGTAGAAGCGCAGCCCAGTAAGTGGATACCAATCAGAGTATTTAACCCAGGAACCACTGATGTTACCATCAAGAAAGGAGCTGTAGCAGGGTTTCTCCAGTCTGTCGAGATAATGGAGCCCCCTACCATCATCACTGAATCCGACCAGTCCGACGTGCCTTCCCCACTGTGCCAGAACATCTCACCACTCTGTACGCCCAGAGTTCCATTGAGCTAACTACCGGGGAAAAGTGCAGTCTAGCGAAGCTCCTGCAAGACTACAGTGACATCTTCTCTACAGGACCCACTGACCTAGGCCGCACTAACCTAGTGCAACATGACATTCAAACCCTGCCAGGTGTCCCAGTGAAACAACACCCCCGCCGCATGGCCCAGGAAAAACAACTGAATGCTGACCAGCAGATACAGCAGAGCCTCGAGACTGGACTAGCCCGTAACAGCCACAGCAGTTGGGCCACGCCCATTGTCATGGTATGCAAAAAGGACCATACTTATCGTCTCTGTGTGGACTACAGGGCTTTGAATGACTGTACCATTAAAGATGCGTACCCATTGCCTCGTATTCAAGACACTCTGGACACCTTATCCAGCGCCAAATGGTTCAGCACTCTGGACCTTGCATCTGGCTATTGGCAGGTGGAACTAACCCCCAGAGCATGCAAGGCCTCCGCATTCTGCAGCAGGAATGGGCTTTTTGAGTGGAATGTCATGCCGTTTGGGCTATGTAACGCCCCATCAACGTTTCAATGTATAATGGACCGCGTCCTTGCTGGCATGCAATGGGAGACCTGCTTAGTATACTTAGATGACATCATTACACTGGGAAAAGATGTACTGGAAATGCTGCAGCGGCTATCCCAGGTGTTTGACCGACTGCGCCAAGCCAAGTTGAAATTGAAACCAGCAAAGTGTTCCAAGGGCAAGTGGCCTACCTCTGGCACATCATCTCAGAGCAGGGTGTCGGTACCGACGCACAGAATGTCCAGAAACATCAGTGAGGTTTGCCAGTTTGTAGGCCTCACGTCATACTACAGACGTTTTGTAAAATACTTTGCTGCTGTCGCTCAACCTCTACATGCCCTGACCAAAAAGTATGCCCGTTTCCACTGGACACAGGAATGCCAGGAGGCATTTGATAAACTAAAGCAACTACTTACCACTGCACCTGTCCTTGGCTACCCCCTTAATACCGGGGACCTCATTCTAGACACAGATGCTTGTGACACTGGAATCAGAGCTTACTTTCTCAGATGCAGTACGGTGAGGAGCGTGTGCTGGCATATGGCAGTAGAAGACTCTCCCAGACTGAACAAAACTACTGTACCACACGGAGGGAGTTGCTAGCCGTGGTGGAATTCACATCACACTTCCGCCAGTACCTGCTGGGAAGATCTTTCACTGTCCGCACGGATCATAGTAGCCTCCGCTGGCTAATATGGATGAAGGAGCCTGAGGGACAGCTAGCCAGATGGCTTGAGAAGCTTGGTGAATACCACTTCAAGGTGATCCATCGCCCAGGACGGCAGCACTGCAATGCCGATGTTCTGTCTAGAAGGCCTTGTCGTCAGTTCTGCCCTTGCAAAGTGCCAGACCCATTGCTGAACATGGAAAAGTCAAGACATCAAGCTGTGCAGTGTGACCTGGGCGGTAGTGTGACAGCAGGAACTACTGAAGCTCATCCCATAGAGTTGAGCTTAGTGGGGGTAGTGGACTCCCCATCCCCTGGAATGGGAAGTACAGGTGTGCAGGACTTAAGGTCTGATGGAAATTCACAAACTGAAGAACGGATTCTTCTCACAGAGACTACAGAGGCGCAATTATTCCATGGTTGGACCGTTGAGCAGCTGAGGGAGGCTCAGATAGCTGACCCTGATATCACTCCTGTTACGTATCCCAGTAAGGAGATGCAACACAAGGCCACAGACAGGGTAGGTGAGGGTGCAGTGACACAAAACCCAGGAAACAATTAGCAAAATAATAGTATTTATTTTTATAAACACAAAAACTCAGCAACACAGAGAGCAAGGAGGACTACCTAGTGGCACCAAATGAAATATCAAAAGGAAATGAAAACCCACCCCCCCTTACAGGCGCTGGCGCCCAAAAGTACAGGTGGCGGTGCTCACTCTAAAGCTGGTGTCTTTAACATCAGGTCACCTACGTGATGCAAAAATGTAGACCCCAGGGTATCTTCCTGTCCTCAATGTCCCTGTGTGCGAAAAATAAAGATTAATATAAAGAAAAGCAATCACCATAGGCTGGGTTAGGGTTAGGGTTAAACAGAAATGTACTACAAACAACGAACACCAAAAGATACAATGAGAGTTAAACCAAAAACACAGAGTACCAGAGCCTTCACCAGCTATACACAATACCAGAGCCTTCACCAGCTCTACACGATACCATAGCCTTCATCAGCTCTACACAATACCAGAGCCTTCACCAGCTCTACACAATACCAGAGCCTTCACCAGCTCTACAAAATATACCCCCAAAGAGCCACAGCTCTATAGCAAACGACAGAGAGAGCTCTACCACAAAATATACCAGAAAATAGTTACCACAACCAATGAACCAGAGAGCTAACTAACACAGCACACAATGGGGTATATGAAAGGGTGTGGAGCTTAATTGCTGATGAGCCTCAGCTGCTGCTGCACTGGGGTGAGTTGCTGATTGACCAGCTGCTGCTGCAACTGGGACTGGGAGACACCTGAGAATGGGGATATGCAGACACAAGAGGGAGACAAGACAAGAACAAACAAAACATGCCTATATATACAACAGATAACATACAAACTCCCTCTATATACATACATAAGGACAGGGTTCATAACAACTCCCATCAGGAAATGGCTGGAACAGGGAACAGAACGTCCCTCATGGGCGGAGATCTCACCTCATAGCCCGGCCACAAAAACATATTGGAGTCAGTGGAAAAGACTGTATTTCAAAGAAGGTATTCTGGTGCGACGCTTCTATTGTGCAGAGGAAACAATATTCTACCCTCAGATAATACTACCTCGTATGTACCAGTCAGATGTCCTGAAACAAATGCATGATGGTCCTGTGGGGGGTCACTTTGGAGTGGATCGGACTCTCACCCGTCTGCAGACAAGATACTACTGGTATCATATGAGAGAAGATGTCACGCTGTGGTGCCGCACATGCATTAGCTGTGCTGCCAGAGCCAGGCCCTCTAAGACACCCCAGGCCCCCATGGGCACTGTCCGCGTTGGAGCACCTATGGAGCGAGTGGCTCTGGATATAATGGGCCCCCTCAACAAGACTGATCGTCATAATCGCTATGTGTTAGTAGTTCAAGACTACTTCAGCAAATGGGTGGAAGCCTATCCCCTACCGGATGAGCAGGCTGTAACTGTCGCTGAAGTATTCACATCTGAATGGCGCTTTGGAGCTCCCCACACTTTGCACAGTGACCAGGGCACTAATTTTGAATCACAAGTGTTTCAGAAAATGTGTGAACTACTTGGAATAGAGAAGACGCGCACAACTTCTTTCAGGCCACAGTCTGATGGGCAGGTTGAACGTTTCAATGCAACTCTGCAAAATATCTTAGCCACAACAGCTGAACACTGCCGCTGGAATTGAGATATCATGATTCCCTATGCTGTAATGGCCTACAGGGCAACAAAGCACAGCTCCACTGGGTTTACCCCCAACATGATGTTGTTTGGGCGGGAAGTGACTGAGCCAATTGACCTGGTGGCTGGTCTGCCACCCGGCCATGAAAGTGCCCAGACTCCTCCACAGTATGTCACTCAGCTCCGTGAAAGGCTGGAGCTTGCTCACCAGATAGCCAGAGATGCCCTAGGTCAGTCTGTGGAACGGGCCAAAAAGCAATATGACAAGAATGTTTGCCGCACTCTGTACCACACAGGTGATGCTGTCTGGCACCTAGTAAAATGCACCAAGAGAGTAAGAGATAAGGTGAACAAATTCTTGCTATCATACGAGGGGCCATACTTTGTCCTAGGCCAACTGGACGACTTGGTATACCGCATCAAAAAGGGGCCTAAGGCAAAAGTCAAAGTAGTGCAACATGACAAACTCAAACCATACCACTCTCGTACCCTGTTGGATAATGTCTGGGTCATCGAACAAGCACAAGTCTGGAACCCTGCTGAGGTTCTACCACCCATTCCAGTTACCAGGCTCATCGACTCTGACCTGTTCCTGGCTAATCTGTTCCCGGATACTGCGGTGGGGAGTGATAGTGGACAGGAAGTAGAGTCATCTACAGACAGTCCCTTGAGCCCTGTTGCTTTCCCTTCTTCGCCACACATAACCCAAGTCTTCTAGAGTACGGAGGAGGTTCATGCTAGTGGGGATAGTGCAGTGCAACATACTCAAAAAGCAACAGTTATGGACTCCACTCAGTGCCAAACATCCAGGGGCAGGTCTAGCAGGACCAGGAGACCTCCAGATACATATGGAGAGTGGGTGACTTACTAAAAAAAATATATATATTACTCCTGTAAAAAAAAATTGTTGAAAGGAGTTTTTGTTGTTTGAAAGACTTTGTATTGTTTTGTTAAAGAAAAACTTGAGGGACTGTGGCATCATGAGCAAGTTTACTTTTGGTTGTGATCTTGTTTACGGTGAGAAAAGTGAGACCACTTGATGATGGCGCTGCTCCGACCGGCTGCCTCTCTGTTCGCTCCGTCGAGACTGTGTTTACTTTTGTTAATATTTATAGTTTTTAGAGTTTTGTTCGTACCAACTGTTGGTGCATTTAATGTATATGACCGTCAGTCACTCATAGACATTGGATTACGGGAAACTTACCAACTGGATTACTCACTGGATCAGCTTTCCGAACCGCATCAATGGCCTGAAGAAATTCTCCGGAGATCAGGACCAGATCCTTTGTTCCTAGACCCCAGGAACAGAGGAACCAGACGGCGAGGGAAGAGGGCTGGGATCCGTAACAGGCTGAGATCCAGACGCCACCGTACACCACTGCCCAGTATATTGCTAGCCAATGTACAATCAATTGACAATAAACTGGATGACATCCGAGCAAGGATTCAATATCAAAGAGACGTTAGGGACTGCAACGTCCTCTGCTTCACCGAGACGTGGTTGACGCCGGACGTCCCAGACCACGCAATTCAACCGGCTGATCACTTCTTTATCCATCGCAAGGATCGGTCATCAGCAGAGTCCGGTAAACAACGTGGAGGAGGTATTGCCTTCATGTTTAACAAAAATTGGAGCGATCCAACGAACGTGAAGGAATTATCCAACCACTGCTCCCCAGAACTGGAATATATAACCATCAAGTGTCGTCCTTTCTTCCTCCCGAGGGAGTTAACGGCGATCGTCCTGGTCGGAGTGTATATTCCACCGCAAGCCAGCAACAAGGTTGCGCTCTCCAGACTACACGACGAGGTAAATAGAATCCAAGTGGCGAATGTTAACGCCGCCATTTTAGTTCTGGGAGATTTCAATAGCGCCAATCTGAGAAAGGTATTGCCTGACTTCTATCAGCATGTGACTTGCAACACCAGAGGCGGTAACATCCTAGATCACTGTTACACGCAATTTAAAGGTGGCTACAAGGCTCATTCTGATAGTGGCTTTGGCAAGTCAGATCACGCATCCATTTTTCTTTCACCAAAGTACAGACAGAGAATTAAAAGTACTCCCGTAGTCTCGCGAGAGGTGCAGAAATGGGATGTGACGTCAGAGGAGACGATCCGGTCAGTGTTTCACCACACAGACTGGAATGTGTTCCGCGACACAGATAACATTAATGCCTACACGGAGACAGTGCTGGACTATGTTTGTACTAGGGTGAAAGAAACAATCCCCACTACCAAAATGAAAGTTTACCCAAATCAAAAACCCTGGGTAGACAAATCCGTCCGTGAAGCTCTGAGAGAGCGCACCAAAGCATACAACGACGGCCTAGAGGCAGGCAACATGAATGACCACAAGGTGGCGCGATACAACGTAAGGAGGACAGTGTCAGAGGCCAAACGACGATACAGGGATAAAATTGAACTCCAGTTTGAACAAGCTGACTCTAGAGCTATGTGGCAGGGGCTCAAAACGATGACAGACTACAAAGGCGCCTCCCTCAAACTGAACAGTGACATCTCCTTAGCAAATGACCTCAATACCTTCTATGCGAGGTTTGATGCTGGTAATAACAACACCAGCTCACAAGCCTCGGCAATGGGGGGGGGGGGGGTCGGCTGCTGATGGAGGCGCAGTGTTCAGGGTAACAGAGCATGAGGTGAGGCGGACCTTTAAAAAAGTGAATATCAGGAAGGCAGCAGGTCCAGACGGCATCCCCGGCCGCATCCTAAAAGTCTGTGCCGACCAACTGGCCCCAGTATTCACTGACATATTTAACCTGTCCTTAGAACAGGCTGTCATCCCCACCTGCCTGAAGAAGTCCACTATTATCCCTGTACCCAAAAAATCCAAGCCTGCTTGCCTCAACGACTACCGCCCTGTAGCTCTCACCTCCATAGCCATGAAGTGCTTCGAGAAGCTAGTAAAGGGCTACATCTGCTCCTCCCTCCCCATCAACATGGACCCCCTGCAATTTGCATACCGCCCCAACAGGTCCACGGAGGACGCCATATCCCATGTGCTGCACACAGCAGCATCACACCTGGACAAGAGGCAGGGGAACTATGTGAGAATGCTATTCATCGACTACAGCTCGGCATTCAATACCATAGTCCCCTCCATACTCATAGCCAAGCTCAGGGACCTGGGCTTGGGCTATGACCTCTGCCAGTGGGTCTTGGACTTCCTGACTGGCAGACCCCAGGTGGTGAGAGCAGGCAACTGCACCTCCTCATCCATCACCCTCAACATAGGGGCCCCCCAGGGCTGTGTTCTGAGTCCCCTCCTCTACTCCCTGTACACACACGACTGTGTGGCTCAGCGGAGTAGCAATACAATCGTCAAATTTGCTGACGACACAGTGGTGGTGGGCCTGATCTCTGCCAACGACGAGAGGGCCTACCTGGAAGAGGTCAAGGTCCTGGCGGGATGGTGCCAGGAAAACAGCCTCTCCCTGAACGTCAGCAAAACAAAGGAGATGATTGTGGACTTCAGGAGGTCGGGGGTCAAGGACTACAGCCCCCTCAGCATCGACGGGGCACCGGTTGAGAGAGTCAACAGCTTTAAGTACCTCGGAGCCTACATATCCGAGGACTTGACATGGACCACACACATTAACAGTGTTGTGAAGAAGGCACGACAACGCCTCTACTTCCTTAGGCGCCTAAGGAAGTTCCAAGTCAGCCAGAAGATCCTTAAGAACTTCTACTCATGTACAATAGAGAGCATCTTGACCGGCAACATCACCTCCTGGTTTGGGAATAGCACTGCACAAGACCAAAGCAGACTACAAAGAGTGACACGTTCAGCCGAACGCACAATTGGAGGGGGGCTCCCCACCCTCCAGAACATTTACTACAAGCGTTGCAAGGGCAAGGCTAAGAGAATCATTAAAGACTCCAGTCACCCGAACAACTGCCTCTTTGAACTGCTGCGGTCAGGCAAGCGATACAGGAGTCTCAAGGCGAGCACAGAAAGACTCAGAAGAAGCTTCTATCCCCAGGCCATCAGGCTGCTAAACGAACAATGAATGAACACTACACAACAACAACCACCAAACGCACATAGCACACACATCCACACGCACACACTCACTTTAAACAAACACACTGTAGCACCCACTCCACACACTTATAGCACACACCCACTTTAAACAAACACACTGTAGCACCCACTCCCCACACTTTATATTTATGGATGAAGGATTGCACTACAACTCGTACACCTTACTGTAAATTGTACCTAAAATTGTACCTCATCCCATTTCTGCTTTGCACTAGATAGTACTGTACATTAGTACACTGCATAGTATTGTGTATTGTATATTATATGGTAACTCAGAACATTGTACATATGTCTATACCGAACACTGACCTCATTTTCTTCTTCTAAATTCATGCTATATTATGTTATTATGTTATTTGATACTATCTTGTCTAGCACAGTCTCTGGAGCGTAACAGTAAGAAGCATTTTGTATGAAAGTATCCTGTACTTCTGTATGACAACTATTAAAGAACTTGAACTTGAACTTGACCATACGTTTATTTTGGGGTTAACAGGTGAAGCAGGTGTTTTACTCAGTTAGAAGCTAGAGAGGATACTGGGAGGTTGCCTTTAATATTAAGTTAGAGCTGTGGTTATATTGGGGCTGTATTCATTGCGTTGTAGGTGTGTTTCATGCTTCTTTTTCAGAGTGTGTTGGAACCTCAGAAGCACTGAAAGGAGGTGGACTGTTTAAACTCCTAACACTGCACTACCCTCCACCATTAGACTCTGTTCTCAAGGGAAACAACTACCGTAAGGATTATAATGGACTGTTTCCTATGGACTGTTTCTTATGGACTGTTACTCCGTCAAGGGGAGATGTTCTTGGGCGTTGTGACCCTAAAGGACTCCAGAGACTCAAGGGGTGTTCAAAAGAAGGAAAAAAGTCTATGTAATCTGTTTAGGATATTTTGTGTGTAGTCATAGGGGTTATTATATTTAGTTAATTGCCATCCAGAGTGCGGGTATGGTTATAAGATTAGGATCTGCTCCTTTAAGAGTGATGCATAGTGGGATACAGGTGGGCTACGCAAACAGCGAATATTGTTATGAGACAGTGTGTACACAGGAACGAGAGAAGCAGGTAGCTTGTTGCGACATATATGTAAGGTTAATCAACCACATGATGAAGAATACAGTGGAAATAAATGCCCAGTCCTGAAGATAACGGTTTCCAGTGGTTTACTGTCACCACCAGACATCTAGAGGGAATTACCCCAAAGTGCGGGCAGTACGTTAATAAGTACGTTACTGTATATGACCACTTCGGCCCTAGAGTGAAGATAACACTCTCCTGTACTCTTACTAAGGTTTGAGGTAATACAGAAAAAGGTAACAATACGTTGCTACAAAGCATGCCATCTAACAGTGAAGTTAG